>NC_056739.1:1034360770-1034518270 GCF_019279795.1 Protopterus annectens | reverse complement strand
GGAGTGGGATAACGTGGGGTATTTTCCAGATAGAGGGGATGGCACCTTCTATTAGAGTCCTGTTGATCAGGATGGAGATAGGGTAGGCTATGGTATCTGCTGATTTTTGAAGGTACTCAGTTGGGAGGAGGTTGGCTGATAGGTTGGTGGGTTTTAATTTTTTAATTAGGGATCAGATGAGGGTGATGGGGACTGGCTGGAATTTGAAGAGGGTATGGGTAGTAGGTGTGACAGGAGTGGGGGTAGAACTTGTGGGGGTTAGTTGGTTGGCTGGGGACTGGGTAGTGTCAGCGAAAAAGTTATTAAAGTCATTGGCAGTAGTCTCAAGGGGGTTATGGGTGAGGTTTGATGAGGTTGGAGTGGTAGATTGTCCTGGCTGTAGAAGTTGGTTTATACCTGACCAGAACTTCTGGGTTTTTTTTGGTGTTTTTGTAGGAGGTTGTGGTAGTAGTTTTTTTTTTGTCAAGTAGAATGGATTTTTTTTGTATCGTTCCTATGCTGATGTTAGATTGTTGAGGGGGGCTTTAGTAGCAAGCCATTTGTCCCAGGTTTTATTTCTAAGATTAATTTTTGACTTGGTTTCGTTAGAGAGCCAAGGTGCAGAGTTTGATTTTGTTCTGATAGTTCTTGCAGGGGCATGAGTGTCAAGGATACATTGTTAAAATTGGATTAAATTAGAGGGAGGTGGAGAAAGAGGTGAGTGAGGAGCGGGTTGTCAGGTGATGTGTAGGAAGATGGCTGGCAGGAGGGTTAAAGGGAGTGGTTATGGATGTATAACTTTAGTGGCACTGGGGGCAGGGCGGTATGGGGTTAAACCAAGCTACAAGATTTTTCCAAGTTGTAAGTAGAAACACTAAAGTGAAATGCTAAAATTCAGCTTAAAATTACTTTAAATTGACAAAATTACTCTAAATAGACACTAAGAAGTCAGATTACATTCCACCAATGTATTTTTAGCTAATATATTTTTTAGCTAGTTAAAAATGCTAAAAGTTAGTGTAAGATTTTCACCAATGTAGTCTTTAGCAAGTTAGTATAAGATTTACACAAATGTAGTCTTTAGCGTTACACTTAATTAATGTTAGTGAGGGTAACACCAGCCATTTTGTAGCATTACACTTCAGGGGGTAAGAGGTTGCAGATACTCTGTTCTGAAACCGGGTTTTAGGAGGTAGGGGTTACAAGCAAAGAGGTGTCAGGAATGCCACACAGTGCCATGGACCCAGGGCTAGTTGACTTTACTTGGTAGTTTATAAATGAGCACATATAGTAACCTTGTTAGCTTTTCAGAGTGAGGGGGTAGGAGAAATTAAAATTCCCATCTAGGGTCTTCAGGAGTAAGGTGTCCTTCTGTTGTTGTAGGCCTTTCAGGTGGGGACCAATTCACAGAGGGGATTTCACCTGGTGGAGGATATAGTGTTAGAGCACAGGCAACTTTGTAGTTTCACTCAGCGTGAAGATCAGAACTGAGGGACAGTATACACTATACATGCATTACAAAAGCAGCTTGCATTTGTTCAGAGTCTAGTCTTCCATTAATTAATACAATACTATAAGCGATTAGCATCTATTCCTTATTTCAGAAGTTTGGCAAGGATTTGATAGAATTGACTGTAAATATGTACTATATACCTTTAACAACTTAGCAACTTGATAGAACTGATTATAAATATGTACAATATACCTTTAACAACGTAGCGACAAGTTCAGCAATAGATTTGTAGGAATAGTTCAGTGAATAACATCTAGATAACACCAGAGAACTTCAATGTCTAATCTAGCAGATACAAGACTATTTCAGCATCTAAATGATTTCCAAACATCTGACTCGAGCAGTCACTAAAACTTTGCAGGGCTATACTAGTCAGTTATCTAGCCAAGATACATTGTGCTATCTTCTGTAGCTCTGTAACACTCAGATGATTATATGCAGCTCTAGATCAATCAGATGAACATATATAGCAACATTTTCATTAGATTAAATGAAACAGTTATTTTATACATAGACTAGGATAATACAGGAAACATACCACTTTAATATGCTGCCGTCTGGGTCCACTATCACTGGGGCATTTAAAAAATGGCGGGCATGAATACTACTATATGTATGTATGTATTAATGTTATTCGGCAAACATCATGCCATAATACATCACCAATGACACATGCTCTTACACATGTGGCCACCTCCTAGGATGTGCTGGGGAGTAGCAGCAGTCAGCACTCCTCACTATGATGGGACCAGTTGAAACCTGCTTATAAGGATGGGAGGGCATTTCCTGACCCATGATTGTAAGTAGCATTTTATAACAAGTTACCTTGTGGATCATCGCTGCACTGTACTTCATTTATCAATTTATGCAAAAAGGATCTAAAATTTTAGAAAAATTAGCAAACATTTTATTTAAATACAGTTAACGCTCACAGCCGGTGATGTTAAGTTAGTAAAGGTTGCACCTACATTTGCAGCAACCATCCCTTTATAAACAGGCTGTTAGGTCTAGCACCAGTACTTTCAGGGTGTATACACTGGGGTTTGCACCTCTATGCTAAACGAATTCTGAAAAGCTGCATTCATTTTATAATACAAAATATGCCATGATAGACACATTACAAATTTAGGCTATATATTCAGATGTTTTCCTCATTCCATTTTTCTCAGACATTTAAAAGTAAATGATCACCTTTTCTGTTTCAACTTAATTTATACTGAAATTTCCTAAATTGGTTATTTAAGTTTTGTTTAGCAAAATAAGACAATGCGCCTTATAAAGAAGGCAACAAAGGCTGCAAACTGAATGTACTTACACCGTACTTATTATTAGTAACAACCATTCCTTAACAGTCCAATATTTCAAATGCAGACTGTTTTACAGACTGAATGGACATATACCCATATCTGTTATCAATGCTCACAATAAGGTATTTCTGTATTTTTATTTTTTTATAATATAACTATCAGGAACTACTTCATTCTAAAGTCATTAACTATTGAGATGCTCTGCAGACTTAAAGTTGGATGGATTCATATTATAAAACTTTTGACAAGTGAACAAACCATAAGCAATCTGAAAATTGAAATAAAAAAAAACATAACAAATTAGTTTCCAGTCATACAGACAGCAACACACATGCTGAACACACACACAATAAGAGGAATTTACCAGTTAGATGAAAGATAGAACAAAAAAAGTAAAATGAAAGGAAATAGCATAAAATTACATTATTTATTAGGGGTTACACTGAGCGGTACCCCCATATGGGCTTTGTCCTACCCACACTTAACTCAACTGTTATTCAATTACAACACTGTTTGTTTGGACACAGCAATCACCTACATTCTTGGTATAGAAGCATTTTATTACATAATACTCATATCAGATTTCCTTTGTTGCTGAAGCATTAACTGTATGTTCCTTCAAATTCAAAACATGCTTTCTTTTTTCAATACATTTGTAAGAATAATATGTTGCAAGTCAGTAATATTAGGATGATATGTAAAGAAAACATTTTTATGAGGACTAGTGTCATGCTGAGAAATATGCAAACATATTTTAACACTGTTCTGAGAGAAGCACTTTATCCATCACTATATTTACTATCTAATTCTCGCGCTTAAAATTTTAACTTTCATTTCATGTTCAGTCTCCTATTACAAGACAAAACAGTAAGTCAAAATACCACTAATTTTGAAAACCAAGAGAAAAAGGCACTCAGTTGAAAACACAAGATTGAGGACAACTAGAGTGGCATTAAAAGATAAACCAAATGGTCTTCGAGACAGAAGAAAAGCATGCATTGTGAGCTAACAAGAAATTAAGATAATTTAGAGAATTCTATGCTGTGGAGCAGATTTAAATATCTGTTGCGGCCAGTTGATAAACCTGTTTAGCTTGCAATGATGTAGTTTTGCGAAGTACTGTTTGTTACTATAGTGCAGAATATTCTGCACAAGTGTCAGAAAAGAGTCAATTGCTTTTTCTGCAGCTTGTCTTATTTGTCTTCCAGTATTTACTTAATTTGTGATTTTCAACACTTGGTCTAAATGCATTTCTTTCAACTAGTCATATCCCTCATTTTACAGCTATTTTACATGCAAATTCCTTACCTAGTAATTATGCCTCGTTTTCTGTTAACCTGCACAAGGCATTCATTGTTTTTACAGGAAATTGTGTGCTTAGGATTTTGAATTGCTGTTTGCTTCTACACCTATTCTTAGTTTAATTATATCAATTTTGCATGAAGACATTTCAGATGATGCACTGGTTTTAACCGAATTTTTAGTATGGGTCTCATAAAACTTATGCTCTATAACCTTTACGCTTTTTTGTTCTGTGTTGAAGATGACATTAAAATCTTCTGAGAAAAAAATCTGAATATACTGCTGAAATTACCAGTGAATAACAGAATCTTAAATTTCCAATTTCTCTGACTGTTTAACAGTGGTTATTTTAAATGCTAAAATCATCTGTTAAGTTTGACAGCTATTATTTGTTTTCTTAAATTACCAATTTGAGCTTAAAATAAGCTCTAAAATTAAATATATATATATATATATATATATATATATATATATATATATATATAGTGCTAACTTCATGTTCTTTACAAAATAACACAAATTTGTATATGCCATTCTAGAAAAATCAAATATGTTTAAAAGTAATTCCTGATTTTTAAGGGAAAATAATTGTAGAATGCTGCTGGCCATGGATGTCATGACTATGAATTTGCTAGAGATAACTGATTTAATTAAAATCATCTTACTAGCAGACATCACATTTGTCATCCAATGATTTGCACTAATTAACTCCACCAACTCAGCACTGGTGTTCTTAGATAGGAATTGTATATCTGGAATTTTTATAAGATGATGGGATAACTATAGCATAATTAAGAATACATATCAAACTGAAATTGTAAGCCATTAAACATAGTTCTCAGTCATTTGTATCTCAGAAGATCACAGATAGTTTTAGTCCTAGTCTCCTTTAAGAAGAGAATGAAACTAATTATTTATGTTAAGAAAACACCAGTTAATAAAAATAGTCTAAAGGATTCGACTGTTAGTTATATGCAAATATAGAAACATAGAACATATAAAGATGCAACAAATGGGAAAAGATTATACTGCCTTCTTTCTCTTTTTCTCATTCAGATTGTCTTTATAGAATCCATTTTGTTTTATACTTATTTTTGGACAACTCCCAGTGATGATGTCATTCTACTGCTCCTTCTTAAACTTGTAAGGTAAATGGGCTTGACGTTTTGGTTTAATCCTATTATGGTAAGTAGTATCTGTATCAAATATCTATTTTTTCCTCATATTTCTTTGTCTACTATAATGAAACAGGAATGAGAACACTTAGAATGAACTGGATAAATGAGAAAGGAATGATTAAAAAAGTATTAGAATGATTGCATGTACTTGTGTATTCATTCAGTAACTACATAAACATGCCTTTATTATAGTTCAACTGGAGACGTATACCCCCTTCAAAGGCTATAAAAGCATTGCTCACATCCCTTCTAGCAAAATATAGATGATTTTGTTAGTAAAGATTATTTCTTACTTAGTTTTCACTCAAACAATATGGTCAGTATTTAGATATGCATTACTAACAATGCAACCAATACCTTTCTTCTTGCCACTGGTCTGGATAGAAGGGAATCAGTATTAATAATGCAATCAATACTTTTTTTTTACTAATGTAACCAGTAGCTTTCTTTTGTTGGTGAGTTTCTTCTTTGCATTGACATCTGCTTCAGCAAAGAATTACTTCTTTGCATCCAGTCGTGGTTTACATAATTTAAGTGACAACTACATTTTCTATTCCTGCATGCTCATGCTAGCTGAAAGTTATAAATCATTTTCTGTTTTCTATGTGTTTGTCAGGAAATGTTTAGAAGAGACTCTCTGACTACAAGGAACTCTATGAATCTTAAACAGATTACATAGATAAAAGACCATTAATTATTCTACGGGCATAATGTTAGTAAGAAAAGCCTGCTAAAGGTATTTAGAAAGGTAAAGATATTTTACTAAGCAAAATATACTGTCTGTTACACAGATAAATTAAAACTATTTAAATATCCATGTGAGTAATTATTAGTAATATTTGAATAATTAAAATTATATTTACTGATGAGAAAACAATGATTACTCTTTCTTGCTTTCGGCAATCCTTCATTCAAAAATTAAGTAAATCTTATAGAAACTGAATGGATCAAAATAAGACTTATAGATAGTAGCTTATATTTTGCTAACAAAACAAGTTAGACAAATTAATTCAATTATTTTCTGAAAGAAATCATTTACTTACAGTTTTATTCTAAAATATGCAAATTTTCTGCTTTTAGAGTAACAACATAATTTTTTGGGGGTGGGGTGGGAATGCATCCACAATGGATGCAGACGAAGCATTATATAAATCTGTCTTAGAAGCATGGACATGATTTTCCAAACTGAGTAAGCATACTGACAAGAAAAATATCAGCATTGTTTTCCCATACCGATTTTCTAACTGCTCTTTCTGCAACACTGCCTTTGTTAGTGAAATTGTTCTGTTGCAGTCTGATTCTAGATTTCAACCTCAAGGTAGCTAAACTGAAAGCAATGCAGTTTACACTTATGACCCTAGCAGGAAAACTGTACTGCAGTTGTGTCTTGTTTTATTGAGTTTTAATTTGCAATATATCTAAGTTGGAAAAAATGTCCAGAACTGATGACGTGAAAATGCACATCTAGAATTACACAAAAGGCATGATTAAGGCAAATCCCTCTCTATTCAATCCTTTGTTAATAGGGAATTAATATATTCATTCGCAGCTATCAAATTCAAGAAATAACATCCACTAGTCATACAAGCTGAACACCAGAAGCTGACATTTTCTACTACTTAATATTTAACCTGTTAGACTCCACTAAGACAAAAGTAATAACTTTCTTTCACTTTATGATTTTAAGAAGAAGAGGACTATGTGATAAAATCTATTTCAGTACATCCACTGCTTTTCCTAAAATATCTTCTGCTAGATGTTCTGTTGTTGTTTTTTCTAGTTCAGTCATTTCTTTACAATCATACCAAATCCGAACCATATTTGCAGGTACATCAATGTACCATCAGCACTGTGAAATATTTCCTGACTAGTACAATTCATTCGAGAAGTGTAAAGAATGCTTAAACAAGCTTATGTATTTTGTGCCAGTTCATCTTAAGCAGTCACACCTTTTTGATAAATATTACATGCAAACTACGGCACCATTTTGGATGTAGAAGCACCTGCTGCAGTTTCTTACATGACACACTCCTGTCTCCCTTACACATGATTGGCTTTTATTTGGTCAAACTATTCTCTGTGCTAGTGGTATATAATGGGGAAATGGCCAGTGCATATGATGACTTAGAGCTAGGCAGTGACTTGGCATTACCCTTTACTTTTCAGTCAACACCAGAAAGTGCTGACAGCTATTCTTCTAAAACAGCATTGCCTTCTATTTCTGTCCCAATGGTCAAAAGTGCAAACAGCCAAAGATATATGCAGTAAAGGTCCATGGTTTCCATTATCCTTGATGAAGAATCGAAGTGCACACTAAGACCTTCTTCTATAACTAAATATATATTCTCTATCATAATCATATTAATTACAAAGAGTCAAGTCACACATGTGTACTCTACATTTGTTCAAATATTGTGCAATGTAGCTTCTGCAAATTTGACCATTTACATCTCAAAATAATTCCTTGTTGCTATGTATTATACAGATTTAAATCAATAAAATGACCATCAGTTAAGAAATAACAGACTGGTACTTTTGCATTTGCTGAATTCAGAAGTTATAATTATACAAATACTGGATCAGTGAAGCTGCTTCTCTTATTACAAAGGGACAGTCATTTAACAACAACAATAACAATAATAATAATAATAATCCTAATATGTCTTGTCCAGTTTAAAACTGAGTTACATCTTGGACTTGAGGATTGACTAAATATAGGTTTCACAGCTATGTTTATTTGTAGTCAGGTTGGAAAGAAGTCCAAGAATGCAAACTCTCTCATCCCACTAATGGATTTTGTTTCTCCAACCCATTTATCAATTTGATTTTTAAATTGTTCCAAAGAGCTACACAACTTTATGTTTACACATACAGGTTTCTATAATCTCATTACTGAGTGACTAAGAAAATTGTCTCTCTTCCTGGTTCTTCCAATATTTTGATAAAAAGTGATTTTAATGTATGTATTGCCAGTGTATTTAACTTGTAAACACACACTTTGAGATTTGCCATGACTGAGATTAGAACTCCTACCTAACTAGTTGTTTGCACTATAGTGTTACATAGTTATTGCAAGCACCACAGGGCTCATTTAAACAGGTGACAAAAAAACGTCATTAATGCATTTAAGTAATTAAATAAAAAGATACCCCCTTAAACACATAACACAAAAAATGATACCAAGCCATAAAATACCTAAAATATATACATATTAATGTCTGAATCCATACTTTTAATATATATAAAAACACACTGAATAAATAACAATATGAAAATATAAAAATTAATAATAATACCTAACTATCTTTCCAAGGCCTTGAGTTTTAATAGAAAACTGATGCAAATATGGTAATTTAAACCTGGCCAGTTTCCTGCATCAAGATGTAACTGCCAGAAAAGTTCACGTTTCTCTAAAATTAATGACTATTTTTTTGTTATTGATACAAAAAACATCACCTTCAAAAAATATATTTACAGAAATTGCACATCCCGCACTTACTCATGAAACCACCATTATTGGTAGGGTATCATCTTTTCATTTCAAAAATATTTTTCAAATGTTTACCCTTTTTAAAAATTACTATAGGATTATCAACCACATATGGTCTCGTGTTCTTATCCTGACTCAAAATAGCCCAATTTTTACATAAAATGTTTTTCAATTCATAACTATCCACCTTGTAAATAGTAATAAATGAGCTACTGTAATTTTTCCAGGTATTAGAATTCATGGTAGTATTAGATATTTCTTCTAAGATAGGGGAGTCAAAATTCATTTCATAGTGAAATAACAAGGGAGTAAAATAATAGTAATTCACTCTAAATTTAATTGTTGTTCAGAGAAAGTTATTTATTGTGCCTTTTGTACAAAATGTTGTTATTATATTGGTAAAACCGGGGTCTATATCACATGGTTGAAAGCTAATAATAACGAATGACCACAACTTCGAAAACACTGGAACTCAAAGTTGTTATTGTGGGGCTGAACTACAGTGTAGATAGGGGTATTTGCCTTTCCTCACTGTAGTGTGATCTCAGAGTTGGTATATATATTTAGCAGGGGAGGTGGGGGCACAATCCCCCACAATTGCAACTTTGAGTTCCGGTGTTTTCGAAGTTGTGGTCGTTCATTATTATTAGCTTTCGACCATGTGATATAGACTCATAAAACCGACCGCAAACTTAAAAATCATATTTATGAACATTTGCATGATATCAGAATGAAAAGGGAAACCAACGCTTTGAGTAAACATATATTAGAAAATGATGGCCATTCTTTTAAGTTTGCAGATATAGACAAAATTAAGACAGATGTCCATGATGGGGCTTGGTCATTAATTTTAGAGAAATGTGAACTTTTCTGGCAGTTACATCTTGATGCAGGAAACTGGCCAGGTTTAAATGATAATTTTTCCATCAGTTCTCTATTAAAACTCAAGGCCTTGGAAAGATAGTTAGGTATCACTATTACTTTTTATATTTTCATATTGTTAGTTATTTGATGTTTATATATATATATATATATTAAAAAGTATTGATTCAGGCATTAATATGTATATATTTTAGGTATTTTATGGCTTGGTATATTTTTTTGTATTATGTGTTTAAGGGGGTGTGTCTTTTTACTTAATTACTTAAATGCATTAATGATGTTTTTTCATCGCCTGTTTAAATACACTGGATTGTACTTTTATTTTATCTGATGAAGTTCTTATTGCAAGGATGAAAGCACTTATGGAAAAATATTATTCAACTGTCTCCTGACTTTTGGGTTTTGGATTTATATGGACACTTTTTTTGAGTGATTACTTTTGTGAGAGCCTTCTTCCATTGTTTGTGAGCCTGTTTTTTGTTTTTTTACAGTTTGGTTTTGTTCATGTGCTATCATGCTTGTAAATTGTAACCCAACAAATCTAAGAAAATAAGGCACTGAAACACTCAAAACCCAGACTAACGTTCCCCTTAATTAACCTGTATGACATACTATAAAAGTTTAACTTATTTAGTTAGGGTGCAGGGTGCTTGCCCCCCCTGCTTAAATGTAAAGTAGTGTTATGTAGTGGGAAATGTAAGGTAGTATTATGTAGGGGAGGTTTGGATGTTTTGTTTTTGTTTCTTGTTTTCGGTATTTTGGGTGTCAGTATTATGTGTTTTCATTTTTGTGGGTTTTAGACATTCTAGTCTTGAGATACTGAAATTCAATATTTTAGTATTTTGAGATTAGAAAGTGGATCCATATATATATCTATATTAATATATATATATATATATATATATATATATATGTATATATATATACATATCTATGGGTGTACTTCTGAAGAACGAAAGTGCACTACTTCAAACTTCAAAAGTACACCCACACTAACACGAAAGTGCACTTTCACGAAAGTGCATTCTAGTGAACCTGCTAGACCAAACGGGCTAGCAGTCACGGACCTTAGGGTTAGGGCATGGGTAAGGGTATGGGGATAGTTAGTAGGGCTATCTCCTTACCTTGACCCGTGCCCTAACCCTAAAGTCCGTGACTATCACACCACAGTGGAAGACATTACAAATCGGGCTATGTACTCCACTGTGGTGTGATAGTCACGGACCTTAGGGTTAGGGCATGGGTTAGGGTAAGGGGATAGTTAGTAGGGCTATCCCCTTTCCTTGACCCGTGCCCTAACCCTAAGGACCATAACTATTGCACCACAGTGGAGGACATAGCCTGTTTTTCAATGTCCTCCATTGTGGTGCGGTAGGTTCGGTCTAGTGAGCTTAAGCGAAACTGCACTTTCGTTAAAGTGCACTTTCGCTTAAGTGGGGATGTACTTTTCCATTTCAAAAAAGTGAATTTTCATTGTAGGAAAATGCACCCCACCCATATATATATATATATATATATATATATATATATATATATATATATATATATATATATATATATATATATATATATATATATATATATATATAGTTTGCATTTATGCTTTGCCAGTGCTTTATGGCTGTTATCACATGACGACCTGCTCAACAGCTATTATAATTAATAAATAATGAAATGCTTTTCAATGATTTTGATGTTTTTTTTTTTTTTGGTCAAGATTTAAATTTATAATGATTTATGAGTCTTTGCCAGCAAGTAAGATCTGCTATCTTTATTTCTTTTTGAGCAAGGCAGAGCCCAGAATAAATTATTTTACTGATGTATAGTCACATATTTATGTCTTGCAACCAGTGTTATGACTATGCATTTATTTTTCATTATCATTATTATTATTATTTTCTCTTTTTTATTACATGCATGGCAATAACTGGTAAATACTGTAGTTGTTTGACCTTAAGAAGTGGATTTGCAGGCAAGATATCACATACTATGATACTATTTGATGTATTCCTAGGTATTTTATGAAGACAAGTGCAAGGTTCGTAGTCTGCACTCTTGTGGGAGGAGAGGCTGGACTCTGCTTTTTAAAGGCTTTTAGTACCTGCATATTTGCACTGTTTCTTACTGAAATTGGTGCACCTTGTTTGCTGTAGCATAGACTAGATCCAGGCCTGCTGAATCTAGCTTTGTTTGCATAAATTGAGCACTAATCCAGGCCTTCTTAAAAGCATTCAGTTGTATTTATTACTGCTTGGTAGTAATCTGATTAAAGTGTAGCTATCATTCTAAGCCGTATGGTTTAAGCACTTGGGCTTCAGACCAGTTGTTTTACATTAAGAATGTTTGTGGTCTGCACTGTTGTGGCAGGACAGATAGTTTACATCCTTCTAAGTTGGGAACTGCTGATTGAAGGCTCAGTGTCTGTTATTCTAAAAGTGTATTAGTTCTGGTTTAAGCACTTGGGCTTCAGGCCAGTTATTTTACATTAAGAAGGTTCGTGGTCTGCACTTTTGTGGGAGGAGAGGCTGGACTCTTCCCTTCTGAGCTGGGAATTTCTGGTTAAAGGCTTATAGTGCCTGCATATTTGAACTGTTTCTTACTGAAATTGGTGCACCTTGTTTGCTGTAGCATATACTAGATCCAGGCCTGCTGAATCTAGCTTTGTTTGTATAACTTGAGCACTAATCCAGGCCTTCTTTTTTGGAGAAGGTTCCCCATGCACCTCATTGGCGTGAGTGTGCAGTTAGAACTTGTCTGATTGAAGACAGGGCTCAGTTTTGAGATTTTTGTTTTACTTGTTAATTGGGTAATTTGTTTAAAAGCCTTTTCTGATTGCTTGTAGTCATTTAAAACTGTTTTAAGTGTATTTTTTACTGTTTATAGTCGTTTAAAGCTGTTTTAAGTGCATTTTTTACTGCTTTTGCCTTATCATTTAAAAAAAATGTTTTCCTTGTTTCTCACCTTTCTAAGCTAGTATAGTCCAGTTTTCAGGCTAGTGCTGAATTCAGGGCTGTGTTACAATTTTCTGAGTTGCCCATACCTTACTTGGATAGAGGGAGGTTTCTCTGTTTACCTGTGAGAGAGGGAGATTTGAGCAGCCATCTGTCCCTGGAGGAGTGATTCCAGCCCAAAAGTTAGTAGTTTATAGATCATTTTGGGCTAATTTCTATCTCTTTCATTTCCCTGCTGTAAAAACCGTGTTTGCATGGTTTTGCACATCTGGGCAGCGCCGGTTAGCTAGGGCTAAATTTATCCCAGCTCCACCAAGTCTCTTCTTTAGTTTTTCCCTTGAAAGTAGTCTAATTCTCAACCTAAGCACTTAAAAAGCATCCTACAGTCCAGCACTTGCTCAGACCTAATAGCAAGCACTAATATACCCCAGCACTTGATTGCCCAGCAAGGCAAGGCTCATTATTCACCCCTCACCAACCAAGCAACTAAGCAGCTCACCCTACTATTCAGGCATGACCAAAGGGCAATTTCAGGTATACTCTCCAGTCCAGCTGGTGAACCTGGGTATCCTGAGGCAATGTTACAACTGCCTCATGTACACAGACAACCCTCTCCTCCTACCACAAAACATTAACATATGCGAGAGATGCAATTATATAGCTAAATTAGAGGCTAAGCTCTCTCCACCCAAGACTGGAACAGGCAGTCATGAGGAGAAGGTTAACACTTGTACCACACCTCCAGCCTCACATAGACATACTAAACCAGCGCTGGCAAAAAATACACATAAATACACAAAATCATACTCAGAGGCTCTAAATAAAAACCTGCAAAAGCATCACAGATCTCCATAGGAGACACCCAAAAAACCTGCACCTCCCGTCACAAACCAGACAACACATAAAACACAAAATCAGTGTGCCACACAATCACAGCCCTTAAGGTGAAATAACATACCTAACACACTAGTAATAGGCGACTCTATAGTCAGGCACACTGATATTGCACTCACTGGGCTGGACAAGGAGAAGGTTACTGTTAGCTGCCTGTCGAGAGCCAAAATCCGCCACAAAACACAAGCACTCAGGTCACTCCAGAACAAGTACAAATATGACTCTGTCATTGTTCATGTTGGTGTGAATGACCTGAGATGTACCTCCCTTGACTACATGAAAAGAAGCATGGAAGAGCTCATGAGAGAGCGAGATCAGAGAGAGATCATGTAGCCCAGGCGGGTATGATCCTGACCCTGAGTAGCATCCTGCCCTCACCAAGAATGATACCGCAGTATAAAGAAAAAAATGATCAATTTCAACAGTTGGCTAAGCTTCTGGTTTCATTTGAAGGGGATCCAGTGTCTGTCAGCCTGGGACGACATGCTTGACAAGCCTCATTGCTTCACAACAGACGGCTTGCACCTGTCACCCCTAGGCTTTTGAATACTGGCCAAGTTTCTTGCTGCCCCCATAGTGCCTTTTTTAGGCAAGGCTCAAAAGTCAAACCCACCTCCGTAAACAGCACAGATAAAAAAATGAGGGTTATGCTACTCAACACCAGGAGTTTAAATCTTAAAATGCACATGCTCGAAGCACTCCTCAGTATGGAGAACGTCGACATCTGTGCAGTAATTGAAACCTGGTTCAAGGCTCCACAGAGTGCCCTAGCACTACCAGGCTACAACTCATGCCACACATTTCGGCCACAGAACATGGACCGAAACACAAAAGGAGGGGGGTGTATCCATATTCATCAAGGATACCTACACCTCCAGGTTAGTGGCGCAGCATGACACCTCCAAGATCATCCATGTGCAACTAACATCAGGCAAATCTGCAGTGCAAATTGTGGCCTGCTACAGATCACCCTCCATGACCCAGGACCACCACTCCGCCTTTCTGGAGACACTGGAAAACATGAAGGTCCTACTGAACACCCTGATATTGGGCGATTTCAATTACTCTACCGTTAACTGGGAAAACTACTCAAGTACAAACTCCCAGGTCCAGCGCTTCCTGGAATTTATCAACTCAAATGCCCTAGATCAGCTGGTAAACTCCCCTACCAGAGGTGAACACATATTGGACCTAGTCATCACCAACATGGGCGACAGGTATTCCACACCAGAGGTCAACCTGCCACTGGTTAGCTCAGACCATAAAGTAATCACTATGGATGTCCACACCATACCACCACCTCCAACCAAGGAAACCACAGTGAAAAAATTTTCTATAGAAAACTTCACCTTACTTAAGACAGAGGTGGTAAGTTTCACAGCCCCCACACTAAATGATAACAGTGTCCAAGGTGCAGGAACCTTTACAAATGCACTCTATGAGCACCTACAAGGATGCATGGATCATGCCATCCCTATCAAAACCAAGACTCAATCCCCTAAGAGAAGGAAACCAGTCTGGTGGACCCCTGCCATAAACAGGCTATACAACAGAAGGAGGAAACTAGTTCAGAAAAAAAGCAAATCCCAGGAAGGAAAGTCATCCCTGATCATTATCAGTAAGAAACTAAGGTCCTCATAAAATCCTCTAAGGCTAACTTTGAAAGAAAAGTAGCCAAGGATTTGAAAGATAACCACAAAGCCTTCTTTAGCTATGTCAAGAATCTAAGTGGCAACTCACAGATGTGCTCTGAGCTAGTGCAAAATAGCACAAAGTATACTGAAGCCACCGATATTGCCAACATCCTGGCAGATAGATTCAGTGCAAGCTTCACCCCCCTCTCACCCCCAAAAGGGTCCACAACAATACCGGAAAAGTGTAGTGTCCCAGAAATCACATATGCACAGGTGAAAACAGCCCTTTCAAAAGCCAAAAGCACAGCATCAATGGGGCCAGATGGTGTCCCAGGCTGTGTCTTGCACAAACTACAGAACAAACTAACCCTCCACCTAAACACACTGTTCAACCTCAGCCTCTCCACAGGCTATGTGCCCATAGAATGGCGCACAGCAGTGGTTATTCTGCTCCACAAAGGAGGGGCCACAACTGACCCTGGTAACTATCACCCCATAAGCCTGACTAGCCTGGTCTGTAAGGCTATGGAGTGCATCATCATAGAACTCATTAATAAAGACATTGGGAACCTCCAAACACTTGACCCGACCCAGTTCGGCTTTGTTAAGGGCAGATCATGCCTACTAAACCTGGTTGACTTCTTCGAGACAGTCACTAAGAGCATAGATGAGGGGAAGGTAGTTTGCAGAGCCTACCTTGACCTTGCCAAGGCTTTTGACACCATTTCCCACTCGGGAATGATATAAAAACTCACCAGCCTGAACATAAACCCCTACATCACGAGATGGTTTGCCAACTGGCTTACAGACAGAACTCACGCTGTAAGAATAGCGGGCTTCAGGTCCAACTCTAAACCAGTCACAAGTGGTGTCCCACAAGGCTTGGTCCTGGGACCCCTACTGTTCAGCATATACTTCTCAGAAGTACAGGCAAGCACAGGAGGACTATAGCTAACCAAGTTCACCGATGACTGCAAACTGGGAGCCATAACTGACTCTCCGGCTGACACGGACATTCTCCAAAAGGGCCTTACTGAGATGGACACCTGGTGTCAAAGTCATGGTCTCAAGCTAAATGCCAAAAAATGCATAGTCATCCCGTTTGGGAAAAACAAAACACCCATGAATTATCACATAGGTGGCAGCCCCCTTAATACAGAAGAGGTAATAAGAGATCTGGGGACCCAGGTAGATAGTAATCTCTCCTTTGACAATCATATTGCCAAAGTAGTTAGGAAATCCTTCTATGTAGCCCATCTAATTACTAAAGGGTTCACATCTAGAAATAAAGAGGTTATAGTGCCCCTCTACTCATCACTTATCAGACCCATCATAGAGTACAATGCCCCATTTGGGATGTACCTCACAAGACACTTCCAACAGCTGGAAAGACCACAAAAGTACCTCACCACGAGGATTACTGGCCTCAAACATATGTCCTATGCAGCCCAACTGGAAAAACTCCAGCTGTACTTAGTCACATATCGCTTACTCAGAGGTGATCTCTGCCTGACTTACAAAGCCATGTCCAACTCAGAATTGATGGACATGCTCCACCTAAAGAAATCCAAGTGACTGTGAGCCACTCGCTCTAGTGAGCTAAACCTCACCACAACAATAAACAGAACATCTGGAGGGATAGATTCCTGTCACAGAGACTCCCCATGCTTTGGAACAAAATTCCTAGCTATATTAGGCAGAGCTCCTCACTAACACTCTTCAAGTGAAACCTGGACGAGTGGATGGGTAACATAAAATACACCCCTGGGATCACTTCATTGGCTTTTCTTGACAGAGGCTCAGTTAATTAATCAATGGGGTGGCGAAAGCTGACACACTCTGGCTAGGCTTATAAATGCCCTCGGGCAGATAGCCTATTACCTACATATGAACCTATGAACCTACAGAGGCTCAGTTAATTAATCAATGGGGCAGCGAAAGCTGGCACAATCTGGCTAGGCTTATAAATGCCCTCGGGCAGATAGCCTAGTACCTACCTATGAACCTATGAACCTATAAACAAAACTGCATACTTTAAAGCACTCAGTCCATTGAAAGGGTTGTTTGGCTTAACTGATGTCTGACTACTGTTTCCTTATTCGTATCTTTTCATCTGGCAGGTCATTACATACAGTAGCTATTATGCGTAGTCATCATCTGCATTACCTTCTTACAATATTGGAAAATTACACAAGACAAGTTTTAGAAATGTACACTGAACTGCATAAGTTTCAGTACAGTTTTTTCCTGCAGACTGTTCAGTCATTTGCTTATGTTGCTATTTTAATAGATTCTGGTTCAGATATTACATTTTTGGACCATTATTGTTGTTTGCCTTTCTGACAAGAGACATCATCTAGTATTTGATAATGCAGATTTCAAAAAATCTCCAATAACACAGAGGGAGGAAGGAATACATGGGTAAATTGACAGTATTTTCCAATTTTAATTTAAATGATTTGGCTTTCTAACAGGTCATGGAGTCACAGATTACTAAATCTATAATTCATCAGATTTATTTTATTTATTTATTTACATTTGATGACTGAAAATGTTTGACTTGGATATATATCGTTTTCTCAGCGGTGGCCTGAGGATAAAAGCTCAGATATTCACATACATAGAAAATATACATTTTCCACATTGTATATAATATTTTTTTATCTTGGTTACCTACACATTTTTGCATACACAATTAGGCATAACAGATGACTAACAATGCTAATCTTATATAATACAATCTGTGCCAACAGGAAGAGGAGAAGATAAGAGATTAATGATCAAGATTAAGAGAACAAACTTTTGATGGTTTTCTTTCTCAAAATTAAGAAGGACTGCACTGAATATTGTGAGAGGTCTCCCTCCCCCCAAATGTGTATAAACAAACTCCAGGTTGCACAACATAAGGGAAAGAGGGAAAACATGGGGATACTTACTAATAAGATGAGCTGTAGTTTTGATGAAGTTTTTTGCAAAGAATCATTAGGTTTCCAAAAGAATCCAAATATAGGGAGAATATGGTGAGGTATTAAAATAATTTTGCTGCCAATGTGAATGAAAATAAAGGTAGAAAAAGAGGCATCTTTATTATTGTAATAGGAGTTACTACCCAGTTTGTAATGAAGAATAGCTTGTCTTGAGAAAATCAGTCACTCTTTTTAATCCTGAACCTTTTGATAGCATTGAAATCTGACTCTGACTTTTGTACATTGAAGCTAATTGGATCTGTGAATAAATATGTGGTGAGTTGAGGAATTTGTTTCAAGACTACAATTATTGTGAGATGTTACATCAAGTCATGAGTGGCAGAATTTACATGTGAAATAAATGAAAAAAGTAAACTCACATTTTTTAAGTGATAAAGACCTAAGTATTTTACAATAAATTACAATAAACATCCATATAAAAATAACAATATGACCATTATAAAGAAAAATGTAAAATGAACTAAATCAGAAAAATGCTTAATATAAAGACTGTGATACATTTAACTAGATTCAAAAATACTTATAGCAAAATAAAATTCCATTCATCAGTTAAAAATTTCAATGAGCTCATCCAAATCATCAACAAAATACTCCACTTTATACTACAAGTATAAAATTACGTACAGATTAGCAAAATATTCTGCTAATTCTGATGTACTGAACAGGTGACCTATACAACAAAACCTACATATCCAGGCACTAATGGTCAGGTATTGTTGACAAATATAAAATACAATGAACCAAAATGCTGGACTGCCCAAGACATAATTTTGTCTCTAGCTTATTGGCATTTATTAAAAGGGTGGTGACCTTTAATAAATTAGCCACAGATTCTATCACACCTTTGTGGAAGACTAAATTTATATGTCATTGATGGGCATGCTTCATCAGGATCTTGGGCCACAGTTCTGCAACAGTGCAGTTCTACATAAATAAAAATTAAGACACCAGACTTATTCAGTATTTATGGTGCTCTCCTGAGGATCGGGATGTGCAAAAAGAAAAAAGGATGCATGATAATTATCAAGCAAACAGAAAGACATGATCAAATCTACCTTTCTATGCATAGAAATAATTAAAAAGCCATTGTTTATACTTGTAGACTGAATGTTAACTTAACTGATTCATTTCTTTGAACATGTTGCACATTTTGATAGGTGCTCATTATGGTATTCTAAAAATATTTGTTTCTGATAAAAGATCTTGTATCACTAGTGTAAAATTCCTAAACTATGAAAGGATATGGAATGTAGCATGCAGTTTTACTCTTTATCATTTCTCATGCAATGTCTTGAGAAGGAGCGTTATACAGGCACTGAAAAAAGGGACGTGGAAGACTGAAGTATAAGAATATGGAAAAAAAATTGTCAGGATTGCTGTTTAAAATCAGAATCATATCTAAGAGAATGAATGGTCTGTCTCCTACAGGATGCTTATTTATCAAAAGCTGAGCTTGAGAGCTGCAATTTATTTGTTTCCTTTAGATTTAGTGGATAAAATAGATGATAAAAAATTTCAAGGTATGACTTTTTTCTCCTGGAGATGAAATATTTGTGTGGAACTGCAAGTAAATGATAGTTGTTTTTTACCAGTACTTAACATTATGGTTATAGGTAATGCTTTGCCTGCAGGATGCATGCTGTATCAATAGACTCTATATTCACAGTTGTTTTAACAGTCTGTGAACATGAAAATAAAAAGATGGCAGGACTGACATCATTGAAACTCTGCAGAGCTTGTTATCAGAGGCAGTGGATGTGTGGCTTTGGAAGATAAAGCTGAGGAAATGTGCTTAGTTATTAAAAGTTTACCTTTTGCTTGCATATGAAGCAAACAATAAATAGTCTGTACTGGAATACAGTTCATTAATTTGTCCATTGAATCTAATTCTGAACCCTTCTTCTTGGCAAGTAGTTTGGATACATCTAGGTATTTTTTGGCTCCTAAACCATGATCACTGGATTTACCTCTGATTTCTTTATAAACAGCTAAATAATTTAGTTGCTTTGACTTTATGTTCAAAATATAACAAATAATATTTAAAGCGTGATTGGAGTTAAATAATCTATAACTTGTATCAGCCTGAGGGTAATAAAATAATTAAATGGCAAATGGTACTTCAACTGGACTTTTTATAAACATCTTAACCTGCATTGATTGATCCATCAAAAAGGATTGAGCAAATTTGTATTGCATTAGCATAACAAATGCAAATAATGAAAAAAAAAAAAACAGCTTGTAGACTGGAACCTATAATTTAATGAACTGCTTGCTAATGCCTACCAATAATAGATATGCAACTGGTAAGCTTATTACAGTATCATTTTAATCCTAATACTTTATTTATTTATTTAATACTGGCATTGTAGAGAGAAGCATATTTCAGTCCTATACAAGGGAGCTTGAGAAGCATGCAGATCAACAGGGAAAATTAGTTTGAAACTGTGAAGTGCTGAGAAAGAAAACTGTATGTGGAATAAATGATGAACACATGCAAGAAACGTTATTATTTTAACTGTGAAATAACAGATAAGAATGTATAAAACTTGCTAGTTGACCGATGATAGCAAACATCCAGCAAAGAAAAGCTAAAACACAGTGCAAGTTGTAGTTCCAACAGTTTGGAGTGAGAATAACTGAAACGTTTTACAAGTAGAGGGATAGACATTACTCAGGATTTTCAGGATAAATATAAGCAAACCAATGCTATGCTTTTTATAGAAATGGCCACAGATAGCAGCCTGCAAGTCTTAAATAAAAATGTAACAATAGTGTGTATTAAAAAAGGCAAAAGGAAGGCATCATTGATTACCCATTCATTGTTTGTGAAGGAAGAAAGAGCAGAGTGCATAAAGAAAACAGCCCTATTACATACTGTCTTGAATAAATGAAGATGGAAGAACAACATGTGACCAGAACATTAGAACTATAACGTGGTTTCAGATCCTTCATGTACTGGAAAGTACATAAAACAATGGGGCTGCTGATCTGAAAATTACTGTTTGAAAGATATTGTTCAAGAATAAAAGGAACTTTGATAATAGTGCAAGGTACTTGTCTATATTACATGGAAAGAGTCAGATAAATAATGTTCTTTGTCTCTTGAGAGAAGTAAAGTATTTATATTCTAACTGCAAAGCTAATAGACCTATAATTCCCATGGTTCAGCAAATGTTATGCCAGGGGACCATAACTGCCATTTCCAGATGTAACCAGTGGAGAGATTTGGGCTGAAGAGGTGAAGATGGACTTTTCCTTGATGGGACTTCATGCTTCTCAGTAGATATCCAGGGAATATTGTCAGGAGCTATGACAACAAACTGTTTAATTTTTAACAAGTGCCAAAAAAATATCCAAATTGACATCATAAGGGATGGTTTTAGGAGAATGGAGGGGACAGAGGGAAAAAATGAGTGGACTGAAGTTGGAAGAGAATTTGTCTGCAAAAACATTGGCAATATCCTTTGGGTCAGAGACAGAGATACTACTGGAAGTAAATTCAGTACAGAACTGTTGGTTTCTTCTGATCTTCCTAATACAGCTGACGAAGGCTTTATGCTTACACTTTAAATAAGGTGCAACCTTAAATTCACAATTGATCTTATATTTCCTAATAGTAAGTCTGAGAAACTTACTTCTCCGTTTTTAATCTTTATGTAATGATGAAGTAGACGTCTTTGAATGATGGCTAGGATGCTTTTCTTTTTCTAGAGTTTGTGAATGAGGTAGTGCTACCATACAAGTTTAGTTTTAAACTTATTATGCTTATATCAAATTAATGCAAATGTCTCAATGCATGTATCCAAGAGAGGGTAAAATTCAGAGGAGAAGGCAGCAGTTTCAGTTAGGTTTGCTGTGGAGCAATACCATTTGTGATAACCAATAAGATTCATAAATAGTAAACGGTTCATTTTGGAGTAATTCCTGAATGAGGAGGAAATATTAAGTACTACAAAGCAAAGCATAGTAGACATATATAGATATGGGTTGGGGGGGGGGTAACAAGCACAGTGCTGTAACTGGGAGACATGTTTGTGAGGGCAACATTAATAAGATTAAGGGCCAGTGTGGTCTAGCAGGCCCAAACTATTCTTTCTTATTTTGAGTTGGGGTTTCCATAATGGTTAAGGTATTTACCTTACAGATACAAGGTACAGGCTTTGATGATCACTTTTGAAGGAAAACTGGCTAGGCTTAACATGTCCTGCAGGGCAGCTAGTACTTAGCTATGAATCTATGATCCTATGAGCATCTTAGATCTACAGAAAACAATTTCATCAAGGATATTTGCATTTATGAAGTCCAGAAGCCCTGGGCATATATGCTGTTAGTAGTATATATTTGTTAGTTTATGTATAGCTAGCTGAACTCACCCATAAGAAATATGTTTGTTTTGATTGTTAACGTTTCTAACTGGTTAAAGTATTCTGTGTGCTCTGAAGGGGTCACAGATAGGTATCTACAATTGTAAATGTGATAATTCTACTAAGTATAACTAGTACGTCAAGTAGTTTTAAATTTGTATCAAGTGAAATCTGGTTAGAGATAATAGGATTACAAATAAATTCAGATTCTTCTCCACAATAACTCGTAAATCTAAAGGTATTATGCCCTGGAATGCAGTGCATGTAATCACTACAATATAATCAGGTTTCTTTAATTACAGAAATACTGATGTCTTTGAAGCTAAGGAGTCCCTCAACTTCAGAGACTCTAATGTTTAGACCAATGACATTCAGTAATGCTACCCTGATGTTACTTGCATTGGAGTTCGGTATGTTGGCATGTATATCAGATGAACTGTCTAAAAGAGGCACTAGTGGGATTGGAAACATTTTAGCTAGGTTGCAGAAACCAAGGGGTGACTCACACTGCCCATTGAGCCATTATGGAATAGCAGACATTTTAGCCAGTATGCAGAAACTAAGGGGTGAATGATGTAGTCTAAACTTTGCAAAGCAAGTTGGTCTATTGACCATTTCATCCCATGCAGCTATACAATGAAATCCCCTAGAATTATACCAATTTACTATCCAGTTGTTGGAGCCAATTATTTCATCCATGAATTTAGGCATCATTTTTGGTGATGGTAAAATGCTACTCAATGTCAGGGCCTTGCCTTCTTTGAAGACATAAGCGGACAGCTCAAAAATGTCTCTGTTTATCCACACATGGTCATTTACAAGCATAGCCGGCTTTAGGCACCAGTGAGCCCTGCGGTTGCTGGGGGCCCCCTGTTACTGGGGGGGGGGGGCCCAACCACAGCAAGTTATTTTATCTTGATATTTTGTAAGTTACGTAAAACTAACAAAAGCTAGTACAACAATTTTGTATACTTAATAAACCAGGTAGGTAATAACTCTTATTTATATCTCCTTTAAAATTCAAAGATATCTCTGGTTATAGTAACAGTGTTTTATCAAGTAGCAGACTTCACAATCACATTAAATATTTTACCACTGACATAAGTGCCTCTGGCTTAGTTAAACCCTGCTTGGTGGACATTCTCACCTCTAAAACCAACATAGCCAGCTTTAAATACCTGCACTACCAGTGGCTTCAAGAGGGCCCCTTAATCATCCTCGACTCTGTGGGGTCCCGCAAAAGCAATTGATGGATAGAAAAAATGAGGAAAATGTATTAATTTCCTGATTATGCTCTTTAGCCTGAACAGGGCTCTGACATGACCCTGTCAGGATAAAGCTGATAATGAACATAAGCAAGGTAAGTATAGAGAGGTCAGCAGGCCAGAGTGACTGATTTGAGTGCAAGCCTTGTATTTTAAGAAGAGACGATGCTTCTGATTTCAGGAATTTTTTTTTTCTTTCAGGAAGTTTTATAAATACTGGTAGAACACCAAATGCTACAACTCTCAACTTCTTTGTAGAAGAATTCAGCACAATGCCAGAAATAATACCAGAATAAAGGTTCAAAATCAGGAACACATTTTAAATATTACTCTAATTCACTTAAGTTAAAATAATAACACCTTTTGCATCAACATGCATTTTTTGACAATAAGAGGTATAAACCTCTGATGCCTAGAATTATTAACTCTCTGCATTCCTGAATGAGTTACTAGCAAATCAAACTTTTTACAAAGGACAGAGCAAAATTATGAGCAAAATCTGGAAGGTCTCTGAAATCAGAGACAGTGACAGGTATGCATTACTCCTCACCAAAGTAAGTAAAAGTGACTTACCCCCACCGCTGTTTGACAATTGCTAAACAGCATTCACTGATCAGGTGCGACAGTACCAGTTTTGCACAATGTATTGCTATTTATTGAATTAAGTACAACACTAGTATTGCTATGGCTTTTGTGTGTGTTTGTAAAAAATATCACTGATTTTTATCTCTGCATACACCTAATAATACCAGGACACATACAATATTCTTCTGGGTATCAGTAAAAAATGTAGTTAACAAGTAATTATATTTCAAAAGTAATGCATAAAATATATCACAGAACATTCAGACACTTCAACCTTCAAGGAGTCCGGTGGCCCCCACTCCCCAAACTGTATAAATTGATACAGGGGGCTCCCTTAATCATCCTTGACTATGTGAGGGCCCCACAAAAACTATTGCTGGTTGGGGGAAAAAAATTAGAAAAAATGTATTACTTTTCTGATTATGTTCTTTAACCTGAACAGGGCTGACGCGGTTAGGATAAAGCTGATAATAGCTTTTGCTCTCAACTGTACCAATTCTAAAACCAGTCCTGCTCAGATGTGTACATACAGAAGGCTGCTGTAGGTTATGGGGGGTTGCTTTTTTAATTTTCATTACAAACCATAGAGGTGTGTACATGAGGTGATTATAGCTTTTGTTTGGGAGAGGACAGTATGGTCATTGCTTCTTTTACTTTTCTCACAGACCTCAGAGGTGTACAAAGAAGGTTACTATAGCTTGTGTAGGGGCAGGGTGTGTACTGTCTAGGAGCCACAAAGTCGAATGCATTAATGTAATCATTATTCTTTTCACTTTCCTCACAATCAGGCATGTATACAGGTACCTGCCTTTAACAGTTTGGGTTGAGGAGCAAGGGGGCATGCTATGTATGTGTATGTCAGCAGTCACCTGAAATACATGTCTGTGGCAATTTCAACCTTTACTTTCATCCCAGTCTAACACCAGAAGGATGCATAGGCAGTGACTGTCTTTTTTAGGTGTGTTAGAGAGGCAGGCCGTATTCCCAGATTAGACCTATGTATCCAGACAACAAATGGCTTGTTAGTTTGTTGTGAGCTAATATTTTACCATCAAGGAACATTAAGCCTTGGGCACAACTTATGTCTTCCTTAAAAGAAAAAGAAAAGACAAATTATTTTCTTACTCGTGTTTTTTTATTTAGGACACCATTGGATTAAAACGTTGGGAAAATGCTCTAAAATGCATCCCAGAACACCTATAACCCTATGGCTTTTTGGGCCCTGGTTTATATGAGTTATTTCCTAAATAGTTATTACTGTGCTGTCTTGGTCAGGAAAGGTATGCTGAAAGGATGCAAGGAAAACTTAAGCTGAACAGAAACAATGAATTTCTTCCCTTAATCAAGAGCATATAGACAGTATTTCACCTAAGTCCAGACCTATCTATACATAGAGTTGCTATAATGTATCATTGTTACAAGTAAATTTCCAGTAACTGTGAATGTTCTTCTGTGAGATGGGCGAACATAGTGTGGTACATTGGCCTGTTGTACTGCAAGAGCATTATAGCTACAAGCTAGTCTGCACATACTACTCATAAAAGTTTGCAGCATGAACTAAAAGGCTGCTTCAGAGGGGTGGCAGTGACGGGGTGATACTTTGATGCAAGTGCCTAGGGGCCCCCAAACTTGATATTTGCTGGGGGCCCCCAAAATGCTAACACCGGCCCTGTCTACAAGGTTATAACCCAATCTGGGCTGGTGTAAGGACCTAAAGTTCCTAGTGATATCCTGAAAGACAGCTGTTATCCTATCCTTTGCCAGCCTGGTAAGTGTTGTACCTGTATGTTTTACAAAGGAGTCACCAATGACTAAGACATTGCTAAGAAGATGTAATGGAGGCTTATGGGGCTTAAGCATACAGGCCTTTTATTATGGGTGATTCCCAGTAAGAGCTGGTATAAGTGCAGATGTGGGTGTGGTATTAGTATTCATCCCACATAGCTGAGGTAAACCTTGAGGGAAGTGTAGGACACCTCGAAGGCTTGGACAATGATTTCTTTACTACCTCGGCATATAAAAGAATAATGTTTTTCTGCTGTTGTAATGCAATGTTTTTGTGGTGCTGTTTGCAGACAGTGAATGGGATGGCAATACTAGCCTCACATATAGATAAATAAGTATATGCTTGACAGGAAGAACCAGTATGTGTCAGTAAAAGTAGATTGTCAGTAAACATGAGGCACTTTCTGTACTGGGACTCCATGGTGGCAGCATTGCTTTTGGGACTATTAATTGCATAGATTGTAGTTAATATAATTGACAAAGAGCATAAATCTAAAAGCAGTGCAAAATAATGATGATTTGAGGACACACAAAGTTTAACCAAATAGTTAAAATGGTAATGGAGATCAATTCTGAGTGATTTTTTACTGAGATAATTGGTTACAGCAGTAGATACCTTGGGTACTGTGTCTATCTTGCTCTTTTAAAATTAGTGGCTATTAACTTAGATAAGTAAAGCTTAAGTTACCCCCTCTTTCATATCTAACTGCTTAGTGCACACTGCAGTGCTTAGGATATTAATCCATTTTTCCATCTTAACTTTAAAATCTGCAGCACTTATTCCAGGACCACCAATTACTGGAGAGCCCACATTCTGCCTCTCAGTAGTCATCTTGGGATTAGTGCTTTTATTTTGCTCCTGGTAAGATAAGGAGAATAGGAACATTATTTCCTGGAGACTGCTGATCACCAGAATGCCTAATAACTGCTTCATTGGTACCGGCTTGGAACTGTTGCTTATATTTTGCTCCTGGTTAGAGAAGGAGCAGAGTGCATAGATTCCAAACTCTTTCTGGTTGGGAAGTGAGTGTCTGTGCTTGATCTTCCTGACTGGTCTGGTTGCTATTCAAGACATCTAACAGAAGAAGGCTATAACAATCCTACAGACCTTTACATCATCTGGGACAAGACTGTGGATCACCAAACAGGCTGTGGCCTGCTTCTTACCTTGGGATTGGTGCTAATGCTTTCCTTCTGGTGAGAGAAGAAGCAAAGGAGCATTGTATCCCAGCATTGTGAAGCTGTAGTGAGACCAGCACTAGTAGTAGTCAGGCAGTAGCCATTCAGTAGACTCCCCTGCTTCAATCATTCTTTGACAAGCTAATTCTTTCTTTTTAGTAAGTGCTACTTGATTTGCTCTAATTTCAGAATATCTGCCTAAACACTTCATCCATAAATTATTAGTTTCCCATCAAGTGTTTGTCAGTGCTCTGTATAGCCACATACACCTTGAGTTTACATTTTTCCTGTACAATCACCTTTGAAATTTCACCAACACCTAGTTGCACATGTGACTAGCTTTCAGTGACGAGCACTTCCCCCAGAGATGCAAACTGGATACTCTCAACAGTACTTTATATTCTCATTCCAGCTGTCTAATCAATAAAAAGGGTCTGTTGTCATGGATATAAACTTTCCCACTATCTCTGTTACCATCTTGGTGGATATAGGCATCTTGAGGCAATGTAGAAATTGCCTCATGTTTACTGACAACCAGTTAATTCTAAAACAAACTGATATTGTATTTAAGAGATGTATTTTCACAACGTCACTGGAGGCAAATCACTCACATAAAAGTACTCCTAATGTCAATAAGGTTGTCAGTAGTACACAAGCCACACCCATCACACACAATTCAAAGCAGACATATAGACCCACATAGATGGAGGCACTTACATGTAAACTTCCTAAACCCCAAAGACCTCCTTGAAGAAGTACACATAACAAATACACTCACCAGCCCTGAATGCACTCTTTCAAAAAAACACTAGCATCAACACATATAGCCACATCTCATGGAGGTTCTACTTCTAAGCACATAAAGCAAGCCACCACAGAATCCAACATTCTAGTCATTGAAGACTCCATTATGAGACATACTGATGTCCCTCGCACAAGGCTGAGTAAGGCAAAAGTCAGAGTAAGTTGCTTATCAGGGGCTAAGTTCAGTCACATTACACATGTACTCAGGTCATGGGACCGCAAGTACCAGTATGACTCAATCATAGTCCACATGGGTGTATATGACCTGAGACATACCTCCTTAGATTATACGAAGAGAAACATCATGGTGCTCTTAGAATATGTATCCCAGACTGGTATGAGTCTAGCATTGAGCAACATTTTACCTTCTCTAAGGATGATGCCAGACTGACTTTAACAATTGGCTTAATTCTGACGTCATTCTTAGGGGGTACAATATTTTTCAGCCATAGAAGGAGATGTTCAACAGGCCATGGTACTTTGCCAGGGATAGTCAGCACCTCTCCCCACTAGGCTTTTCAATATTAGCTAAAACAGTGTCCTCCCCCATAGTGCCTTTTGTATGCAATGCCAAACTGAAAGTACTTCCGACATAGCAAATCAAAAGCAAGAAAATCTAAAGGTGTTACTGTTCAATGGTAGGAGTTTAAACAAAAATCTCCACTCCCTAGAAGCTCTCTTTACTCTAGAGAATGATGATTTCTCTGTGGTCACTGAGACATGGTTTAAAGCCACAGAGAGCACACCAACAGTGCAAGGTTATAATGCTTTCCATGCATTTAGACTAGTTGACTAAAGATAGAGGTATCTCGATTTACATCACAAATAAACATACCTCAAGGCTGGTCAAATAGGATAATACACTTGAGCTTCTCCATGTTCGAATCACCTTAGTCAAAATCTAATACCACATCCTTGTAAGCTATAGGTCCCCCTCTATGACCCAGTAAACCTATACCATATATTTAAACTTATTGGAAACCCTCACCATCCAACCCAATAACATATTTATGGGTATACCTCTCAACCTTTTGCCACACAAAATCTGTACAAAGCCATAAATAATGGGGGGGGGCCCAAAATAGGAAACATTTTTAAATATTCCTCTTACAAATATAGAAAGTTGATATAATAACAGGTTTTGCAGTAGCATGAATTTTCTGAAGGGCATGACGTCTGAAACTCAAATGTCTGCCAATATTTTCTGAGTTCAAGCATCACCAATTTGCCAGGGATTGGCCAGAAAAACAAAATTTTAAGAAAAACTGACCAAAAATATGAGGCAAAAATCTGGATATTTTGCGAAAATCTGAACAGTTAAGATGTATGTTTATGGGTGACTTTAATTACTCCACTCTTAACTGGGAAACATATAAAACACCAAATGTACAGGCACAAAGATTCCTGGATTTTGTAAACACAAACTTCCAGGACAAGACTGTCAATACACCACTAAGTGGTGCAACCATACTGGATCTGGTCCTCACTAATATGGGAGAGTGCTGCACATCCTCTAGTGTAATGTCTTCTGGCATGGTCAGACCACAAAATGGTCTCCTTTGAAGTAAAAATAAAACCTGGAATCCCAGCCAACACTGGAATATTCAGGAACTACTCTTAAGACTAACTTCCTATTATTAAGCGATAACCTGACAAATTTTCAAGCCCCCATAAGCCTGAGAACACTGCTGCCTACACAAAGAAACCCTATACAAGCATGTTAACAGCTGCACAGAGGCAGCCGTACCCTCAGGAAGAAGTACAGAACTAACTCAAAAACAAGCCACCCCGGCAGAATGATAACATCAATAGGTTATATAACAGAAGGAAGGAAATCATGGCAAAAATGAAGAGGTGCAGCACCCATCAGGATAAAAGGACTCTCATCAAACTAAACAAACACCTCAGAGCACAAATAAAGTCTACCAAAGTCAAATTTGAAGTAAATCTGGCCTCCCAGGCCAAGAACAACCACAAGGCATTCTTTATCTATGTCCACAACATCAAAGGCAATACACAATTGTGTACAGAGCTCATTCTGAGCCAGAAGATATAGCAAACATATTGGCCAACAAATTCATCTCCAACTTTACCCCTCCCTCCCTCCCCATCAACCTTCCCCTCAGGAAATATCATCAAATATAACTCCGCCTGCTATCACTAGGGAACAGGTCCTTAATGGTCTCTTTAAGGCCAAGAACACTGCATCAGTGGGCACGGACAATAACCCAAGTCTCACTAGTCTCACATGCAAAGCCATGGAAAAAATTATCACGGAAATGATCAATAGTGACATAGGAGGCCTCCAGACACTGGACCCAACCCAGTTTGGGTTCATCAAGGGCAGGTCATGTCTATTGAAGGTCATCAAAGCAATGGATGAAGGCAACATGGTTCATACTGCCTACCTTGATCTGACTAAGGCATTTGACACAATCCTCCACTCAGGCAATGTTGAGATCTTGAGAAGTTGGGTACAAACTCTTATGTCACCCAGTGGATAGCCAGCTGGCTCACAGACATGACCCAGGAAGTTAGAATTGGTGAGTCCACGTCTAGAAAGGGGCCAGTCCCAAGAGGAATTCCTCAGGGATCAGTCCTGGAACTGCTCCTTTTTGGCATTTACTTCTCTGAAGTCAAGGCCAATGTCAATAGCCTCTGGCTGACTAAATTTACAGATGATTAAAAATTAGGAGCAGTCATTGAATCACTCACTGACACAAATGGTCTCCAGATAGGGCTGACAGAGACAAATACCTGGCACCAGAGCCATGGACTAAAACTAAATGCCAAGAAATGCATAATGGTATCCTTTGGGAAGTCATCCACCCCTGGAAACTATCATATTGACAACAAACACCTAAGAGTTGACCCGTAGTCAGTGACTTGGGAATACACAGACAGTAATCAAGCTTTTGACCATCATGTGTTAACAGCAGTGAGGAAAGCATTATGTGTTGTGCAACATATAAACAAAAGTATGGCATCAAGTTCTAAAGAAATCATTGTTCCACTGTATTCGGCATTCATCAGACCTATAATCAGTACAATGCCCCATTTGGTATGTACCTAACCAGGCATATCCAATAATTGGAATGGCCACAGAGGTTTCTCACTAAATGTATACAGGGTGTAAGTAACATGTCCTTTGCAGACCACCTCAAGGCCCTATCCCTGTATTCTTTCATCTACAGACTGTTGAGGGGACATCTATGTCTGGCATACAAGGCATTGTCAGACCCCACTCTGATAGACCTCTTGCATATCCGCAAAACAAACAGAATTACCCATTCTAAAGACTTAAACTTTGACTATGATATAAATTGGACCTGCTGGAGAAACAGGTATGTATCCCAAAGACTACCCCGTTCTCTGTAACAGGCTCCCTATCCATGTGAAGTACAGTTGTTCCCTAACCAAATTCAAGTGTAACTTGGATAACTTGATGGGGAACAGGAAATTCATCCCTGGTTTGGCACGTATCTCTCTAATGGACACAGGCAGCCTGTAAATGATTCATCTCCTAGGCACCTGCTTGTAAATGTTTCACCTCCCATGCCCCTGCTTACATGTATCATGGGTACCAGAACTTGTCAGAGATGCATGGCTAGGGTTAAAAAGGCCCTTGTAGTCATTACGCACCTATGAACCTAAAACACAGGGGTAAATGAATTTTATTAATTAAAAGGAGTATCCACACAAAAATCTTATCTTTCAATAAGTTAACATACTGCAATAAAAATAAATACTGCAATTAAATGAGATAATGTAATATATATATATATATATATATTTAGAAATTTACCTTTCTCACACAGCATTTCTTCATAGGATCATAGGAAGTTCATAGGACATTACTAGGCTGTTTGCCATGAGGTCCTTACAAGCCTAGCCAAGAATTTAGCCCATGTTCTGCCAAGTCAGCACCTGATGCCCCTGTCCAGCAGGGACACAGAGGGAATCCCAGGGGTGCATTTTCTGTTCCCTATCCAATTATCTCACTTAAAAAGGGTTAATGAGGTACTCTGCTTGACATGGAGAGAGAATCTATTCCCCAGAAGGGGGAGTCTCTGGGACACAAATCTGTCCTGCCAATAAGTGCTGTTGATGTCACAGACCAGGTTGAGGTCACCAGTGTGGGTTACTCGAGTGGAGCTTGACTTACGGATATGCAGCAGTTCATCAAGGTGGGGTCTGAGATTGCTTTGTATGCCAGACAGAGGTCATCTCTGAGGAGTCTGTGAGACTGAGTAGAGGGACAAGGCCTTTAGCCTGTCTGTGTAAGGTAGAAGTTTGAGGCCCTAGATTCTCCTGGTGGGGAACCTCTGTAGTCTCTCCAGCTGCTGCATGTACTTTGTGGGGTACAAGCTGAAAGGGGCATTGTATTCAATAATGGGTCTTATAAGGGAAGAATACAGGGATGTTATGACCTCCTTGTCCCTGGATGAGATACCCTTACTAATGAGGTGGGCCATGTAGAAAGCTTTCCATACACTGGAGGCAATATGGTGATCAAAAGTCAGTTTGCAATAAACCTGGGTGCCCAAGTCCCTCATGACTGATTGCATGCTTTGGACCTTGTTATTAATGTGATCATTTGTGGGGATGTCACTTTCCCCAAAGGGGATGATGATGCATTTTTTGGCATTCAAGTTTGAGGCTATGTTTCTGCCACCAGTCATTTGTTTGGGTGAGACTCTCTTGGAGGATGTCCACATCACTAGGGCAATTGATGACAGCACCCAGCTTGCAGTCATCTACAGACTTGGTCAGTCATAGCCCACTGGTTTTGGCCTGCACCTCCAAACAACAGAGGCCCCAAGACTGATCCCTGGAGTACACCGCTCATTACTGGTATACTGATTGAGGTGCTTCCCCTATTTTCAATAGGTGGGTTCTATCAGTGATCCAGTTTGCTACCCATCTGGTAGCATACGGACTGATGCCTAGTTGAGACAGTTTATCTATTTTGCCTGAGTGGGGAATAGTATCGAAGGCTTTGGCCAGGTCAAGGTAGGTGGCGTGCACCATCTTCCTGTCATCCATGGCTTTGGTGGCTTTCTCAAAAAAGTCTACCAAATTTAACAGGCATGACCTCCCCTTGATAAAACCAAACTGTGGGGGATTGAGTGTTTGGTGGTTGCCAATGTCCTTGTTAATGAGGTCCATGATAATCCATTCCATGGAATTGCAGCTTAGGCTAGTTAGGATGACTGTGATATAACTCTAGTATCCTTTCCAAATAATGTGATAGTGGGGAAAAAGGCCACAGCATTGATAACCATTACTGGCTTTTATCCTGGCTATGCAAAACTTATGTTCTATTTTTTTTTTTAATCCTATAATCTACTGTGTCCTTTACAGAAGACTATTTTGTTCACTCGTTTCACTTAAAGACTAATAATTTCAGGTGTGAAGCTTGCAATCTACTGGCCTTCAAGAACACTGGCTGACATAATCCCAATATATACATTTTCTCACCTTATATATCTATATCTAGATATAGACCTAGATCTGGATCTGTCTTTCTATTTGAGTTTAGACAGCTGGTCGAATGACTAGAAATGCCAACATCTGTTTGGTCAACACCATTTGGTTTGCTTAAAACAGATGTGAGCAATTGACAATCCTCAGGGTAGGGAAATATGCCCTTTTTCATGGGATTGTGTGATCTTGGAGTTAGTATATATATATATATATATATATATATATATATATATATATATATATATATATATATATATATATAAAAAAAACAGGGAATGGGGGGGGGTTGCAATACTTGCATTTGGTTTTAGTCCACTCTGGGGTAATCCTTGGAGCGTGTGCACAATGTGTTGATATTAGGTATTTTGACATAATAACATCAATATTCTAGTTATTAAAGTTGCTGGTCATTCCAGCAACTACCCTACATCAATATATATATATATATATATATATATATATATATATATATATATATATATATATATATATATATATATATATATATATATATATATATATATATATATGTGTGTGTGTGTGTGTGTGTGTGTGTGTGTGTAATTTATTCACCAACCACCATGTTTCACTGCAGTTACAAGAAGCTTATTCCGAAGTCTTGGAAAGTGTAAGGTTCTATGTAATGGATCTGTCACTTACCTTTGTTATTACTGTATCCTTTTGTTTTAGACTCCCATATGTAATATTAGCTGTTTGATGTGTTCCTGATGAAGATATTCCCTTATCTAAGTCTCATAATGCTGACTTTACTGACATTAAAGGTGAGGTAATTACTGCCATACCAGGTGCACATTCTTACAGAGCTCTTGGTGTTTTTTACAGACCATTTTTAGCACACTAAGCTGTGAAATAAATAGAACTACTGCCTTCTATTGAAACTGGGACTGCATCTGTTTTTTTTTTCTTTTAGGATGGCTTGTTTACCTTTCACTGATCTTGAATAGATAACTTCAAACTTGAAATGCCATCCAGTAGTGTTTCACCCATCTTCTCTTTGTTTGTCCTAAATCTCTGGATCCCAAGCTACTATTTTGTCACAAGGTGCCCTTTCTACTTCCTTTTCTGATCAACACTGGTCATCTTCAGAGACTTGGCACACCCTTCTATCTTTCTGCCATCTTCATAAGTCTTCACCGGTTTACCATTTAGCCTCTTCCCATCTTCTGAAGCAATTATATATGAACTGAAAACAAGCTTGTCTGTGTGTGCGTGTGTGTGTGTGTGTGTGTGTGTGTGTGTGTGTGTGTGTGTGTGTGTGTCTGCACATCTCCTCTAATACTTGCACACGTTCAGTCATTTGAAGCTTGTTCTTTTGCCTCCATTTCCTTCACCTCCATTCTGTTACATTCATATCTAGAGAAAACAGAATGCAATGCAAGGCACTCTGATCCTTGTATTTCCCAAAGAGTTTTCCCTGACTTTTCTTTTTTTCTTTTCCTGAGCTGTATATGTTAACTACTGTGACATTTCATATCCTACCTCCTTTGACCTTGCATTTCACAGTCACCTTATGATAAAGTGTGAACTGGTCAGACTTGCACAACTACAACCTTATGGTTCCTCAAACTTGCCTCTTAGATCATTTTACTTTATTATTTAGTAACGGCAGTCTAAACACTATGAAAAATGGCTTATCTCTATAGGAACTGTGACAAAACATCAGTACCCATTTGAAATGTTGGAACACACTAGAGTGAGTCAGAAAACACAGAAAATGAATGACCAAAAAGCAGACTTGCATATACTAAATGTGAGATGGCCATTTCCTGGAATATTCCCTTTTCTCTGAGATATGGTGATCTCAGAGTTGGCATATATAAGTTTAAGGGTGTGATGGTGTTGCCCCCCATATCAGGGGCTGCAGGGGGCTTGCCCCTACATAAAAAGAAGTTTAAAGGAGAAGAGTGATGTTAGAGATTCATTCTTCTCTTGGATTTTACTTCTGTTTCTTTTTTTCAGCTTGTTGGGACTCAACATTTCGAGTGTTGACATTTCAATAGGGAGCCCTAAACACCATACAAATTAGTATAAGGCCACACAACATTGATAAATTAATTCTGATCTATCAGAGCTAGTGATGTGTACAAAATTAAACATTTTTTGTAGCGGGACAGACTGTCTAGTACTCTTTTATACCCCCCTTTTTAATATAAAAATGTCACTATGACAAAATATTGAAAATATATTTTGCCCAACAAAATAAAAAAAAATGTTTCTGCTGCTCACCTGTATCATTCAGTGGCTAAAGATAATGTAGTCAATCTCTAATTAACAATAAAAAGGTCAGTTTAAACTCAAACCTCTATCTGTTGAACAGTCAGTAACTCAAAATCTATACCTTGTGTTATGTGTCAGAAACACCAAAGTTCAAAACTAAACAATTCTTAGTAAAAGCAAAAAAAAAGCAAAAAAAAATTGCTGTTACTCCACTCCTCAAATGACTGTTAATAGTTAAACCTTATGCCTACCATCAGATGATATGTTCTAACATTAAGCAATCAGAATGGAAGACCCCACCTTTATCGTCCCTGACACACTCATACTCAATAGGTGCATCAACAAAAGTCTCATATACTCCATCTGCAAAGAAGCTGGTAAATTCATAAATAATAAGGTTGTCCTAAAGACTCAGCAAACTGTTACGACCAAATCTCTTCTATCTTATCCCCCATAAAAAGAAGATCAAAGGTAATAAACAGCTGCATGATTCATGCTCCCTCCAATGGCTTCTCACTTCCAAAATAGAGGTTTCAGCAAGGTGAAGGTACTGATGCAGCCCCCCTACACATTTGCAAGTTCCATCCTTAGAACTGAGGATGATAGTAAGATTAGTGATTCACTTTTTTAACATGCTGAAAGCCTTACACTATTAAAGGAAAACTCCATCCTTTCCTACAGTTTAACTCAATCCTTAGGTTTCTTTTCTCCCTACAGTATGATTTCAGTATTGTGTAGGCACCAGAAACCTGCTTGTACCTTTAAATTTTGTATTTCCTTGCAATGGAATCAAGGAAGGGGAAGCCCACCTACTTGTTTTAAGCTTAACTTCTCAAATACTTTGTAGAAGAGTTCGTCTCTGCCTGCATGACATATCATAGTCACAGTTAAATCAGGTACTCCTGCCAATCTTAGACGGGCAATTAATCTTGCTAATGTCAGGAACACAGCAGGTGATATAAAAAAGAACAAAGCTGTGGAAGTGTTTTCAACTATTTTTATTGCAGAGAGTAGGAGAACGTAACAGTCCCCTTTCATAACAAAAAAAAACAATTAGATCAGTCCCGGGTTTAAAGGCAGTTGTCACTTCTTCTGACAAATTTACATAAACAAACAAAAAATAGAGCCGGCAGGTAAAGGTTGGAACTGTTTGTATTTAATAAATGTATTATTTTTGTCTGTTTTACCCTCCAGTGGTGGTCGGACTGTTTGTTCTTTTAAAATTTACATAAGCAGCAGCACAGTACTGAAATGATAAGCCTCGAATGTTGGTTATTTATAATAGTTTACATGTTAAGATAACTTAAATGTAGTATCAAAGATTCCTGTGACATTTAGATAAAAGTCAGAAAATATGTTTTCTTGTAAAGTATTAACATATTTACTGTTTTAAAGCTCCCCCCCCCCACAGGGCAGAACTACAGAAAGAGAGACAAGTGTCAACCCTATCAATAATGTGCACTGACAATGTTCATAGAAAGGTATTTTATGATTTTTTGTGACATCCACCCAGTGGGGATGCATATCTGTTACATGCAAGTCCATGGTAAGAGATTCCCACTGGCTGAGTCAGTCCTTACATTGTTAGAGTGCAAGAACATTTTGTAGTTCACAAAGGAACTGTGACCATTGATGGCAACCATAATAACTTTAACATATGTTTACTATGTGCTCTTGCATTAAAAACATTAAGAAAATGAAATTGGAAGAACTTAACTTTGTTTAACTGTACATACACACATACACACACACACACACACACACACACACACACACACACACACACACACACACACACACACACAGACAGTCAGATGTGCATTTAAACACAATATTGCAACCCACATATAGTAATCCACATGCTACATACATTTTTATACACTCACACACACACAGATAAGTGTGTGTGTGTGTGTTTATGTGTGGACACACATTTACAGTTACGCAAAATTTCCATTTTGATTTCTTTTTCCTTGAAGGACAGGAAGTACACACACAGGCATATAATCTAGTTCTCTGTTGTACACACACTCATGGTTTTGTAAACATATACTGTTATATACACACACAAACACATGCACACACATACTACACACACACACACACACACATATATATATATATATATATATATATATATATATATATATATATATTGGTCTACTTTTTTGCTCAAAATGACATTATTTCGAATAAGAAAAATACTGCCCCACTTCCGTGAAAGTGCACTTTCGCGAAAGCCGATTCACCAAATTGGCAAAATAAATAGAAAATAAACAAAAAATATTGTTTTTCAGTGGGTCAAGCCCCCACTGCACCCCCCACACCCCTGCTACTTAAATATACCAACTATGAGATCGCATTACAGTGGGGAAAGAGATATATTTCATTATCCCCACTGTAGTGCGATCTCGGAGTTGGCATATTTAAGTAGCGGGGGTGTGGAGGTGCAGGGGGGCTTGCCCCCTGCAAAACAATGTTTTCTGTTTATTATTTATTTATTTTGCCATTTCGGTGAATCAGCTTTCGCTAAAGTGCACTTTCATGGAAGTCAGGTCGTACTTTTGTTAGTTGAAGTAATGTAACTTCGACTAAGTAGACCTATACATACATATATATATATATATATATATATATATATATATATATATATATATATATATATATATACAATATGGGTGCATACAATTCATTATTTATACTAAACATATCAGCGTTAAGCATTATTAATGTAGACATTCTAGCAAATGTTGCTTAATGTTTTACTTATTCACTGTCAAACATTGGCTATGTGTTGCATATGCAGACTTTATCACTGTCTTTATGTCAGTATTTTTTCTTTGTCTTGCTAAGTGCATTTATTACTTGTTATCATCAATGCCAATGTAGCCCAAGCTGTGGCTGAAAAGGGTCCTGGGACCAGTTCACTTTACTAGTTACCAAAGTATAAATAAATATGCAATAAAAAAGGGGTGTGAACATGATAGAAATAATTAAGGAACTAGTATAGCACATTTCAATTCTGAATCATTCATGAGAGAGAAAAAAAAAGCTTCCCACTGAAGGCATCAGAAAGTAGCCGACAGATTTAGTTTGGAGTCTTGCTACTTATGATGCACCAAGGATCATAGATGCAGTGAGAGTTTTCACACCGCAGCATGAGACTGTGGGGGAAGGTCTGCCAATTGTTTTAGAACCACAAAAGAATCTCTTTACAAAAGGCTGCTATTTATCTACTTTCTTTTGCTGGAAGTAGATAACAGCTATTTATAGCACAGAACAAGCTCTGACAGACACATAAATAAGGCTCAGTTAGGGAAACATAGAAGTAGCTCTATTACATAAGGTATGTTTAGATGACAGTGCTTCACAGTCAGTCCTGTCATTCTATCTTAATAGCATGAGAAAACACCACTTCCTTATGTGTAGCATGACTCGTATAAAGAGAACTTGAAATTTATTCTGGGAAGAAGGAATGAAAGCAAGAAAACAAGATCACATTACCAAGGCATGCCGCATCATCCACCATTTTGACTGAAATACATTAAAATTGTAAAGGAAACACTTGGAGTGATTTTGTGGCACTAATATATGTCAGAAAACAAAGATACAATGAAAAAAGCATGCTTTTTGAGTTGTAAGGTGAAGTTTTCCTTTAATCATAACCAACTACTATCCCTCGTCAGAAGATAATGCAAAGTTATAATTCTTTTAATCAGCTATCTACTTATTTAAACTCTGCAACATGATAACTAAACATGGACCAGTCACTATCATAGTTATTTCTTACTGTCCCAGGATACTCAAGACTCTACCTTCATCTCATGTGTATTTTCAGTATATGTTAACTTACCTATCTTGAAATATGATGTGATACAAGTCATTCAGTTTACAGACAATGGAGTTATCTTCCATTCTTACCCTGATAATAACCATATCCATGAAAAAAAATAGTCTGGGGTTTCCTATTGTCATTGCTGTTTGATAACAAAATACTTAATTCAGTGAAGAAAATGACTATCTGGTTTGAAGTTTCATTGTTCCCTGACTGTCCTAAAAACACCACTAGTTTTAATGATACCAATAAATAAGTGGTTCCCTCCTACAAATATTTGGTTGTCTATAACAATAAGTGCCTTTCATTCTCTGAACACATCTTCCACTCTGTCAAAGAAAGGAAATGCTCTATATATATATATATATATATATATATATATATATATATATATATATATATATATATATACATATATATATATATATATATATATATATATATATAGTCATACATGTTCTTTTACATGTATATCTACAGGGATCATTTATTGTATTTAATCTTAACCTCTTCAAGTTACATAATTTCTGTTGCATACAACCACAGGATAGCTCATTTTATCACTAATACTTACTAGCTAACCATAAGTGGCTCATCCTTAAACAAAACCAAAAATATTCTCAATTTATCATAGCCTGTAGACTGCTGCATAACACCCACTCACATCTCTCCATCGCAGAGTTGAGCTCCAGAGAAGGTGATGGGAATAGCATATTAAATGTAACTTGGACTGTAAGCCATATTCAAACCTTGGGCCTCCCATAGTAATATAGGTTCATAGGTGCATAGGAGTGTAGTAGGCTAATGGCCCTGGAGCCTTTACAAGCCTAGCCCAAAGAGGGCCACTGAAATTATCTCGGGGGTGAATTTTCTATTTCTCATCCACTTGTCAAGATTTCTCTTGAAAAGGGCCAGTGAGGTGTTCTGCTTGACGTGTAAGGGAAGTCTTTTCCAGAGCATGGGCAGCTCTAGGTTAGGAACCTGTCTCTCCGGCAGGTTCTGTTGATTGTGGTAATATGTTTGAGGTCTCTGGAGTGTGTGGCATGGAGGGATTGGGATTTCTTTAGATATGGCATATCTAACACCACTGGGTCTGACATGGCTTTGTAGGTCAAACAGAGATTTTTAAGTAGGAGCTATGATACTGAGAAAAACTGGAGTTTTTTTAGTCTTTCTGCATAGGGCAAGTGTTTAAGGCTTAGGATCCCCTTAGTGAAGTATTTTTGTGGTCTTTCTAGTTGTTGCATATGTCTTGTGAGGCACATGCCAAATGGGGCATTGTACTCATTAATTGGTCTAATGAGGGAAGAGTAGAGAGAGAGACAATGACCTCTTTCTTCCTGGATGCAAAACCCTTAGTAATGAGATGTGCCACACAGAAGGATTTTCTGACCACAGTGGTAATGTGATTATTAAAGGAGAGGTTGCTATCCACTTGTGTTCTCAGATCTCTTATGACATCTTCGGTATTCAGTGGACTACCATTGATGTGGTAGTTCATGGATACTGTGTTCTTCCCAAAGGGAACAACTATGCATTTTATGGCATCGAGCTTAAGGCTGTGGTTCTGACATGAGTCATTGGTCTCCATGAGGCCTTTCTGTAGAATGTCAACATCATTGGGAGAGCTAATAATGGCTCCCAGTTTGCAATCATCAGTGAACCTGGTCAGCCAGAGTCCCTTGGTTTTGGCCTGGACTTCAGAAAAGTAGATGCCAAACAGGAGAGGACCCTCCTGCTTAAAATAAGCATATGACAAAAGGAAACATTGCTTTCATACAGAGATGGCCAGCAACCCCTACTCAGCAGTTATTGCCACTTTATAAGCTAATTATACTTCAAACATATTTCAAGTTTGTTTCACACATGCACATAGTGACTATAGTACAGTATTCCAGCTTACTTTCCGTAAATGCACCTTAGCCCTGTATAGTCAGAGTAATACTGTTTGCAATAAAAACATGACAAGAGGATACTTTACTTTCATCCACAGATAAGTCAGTTCCATACCCAGTTAAAAATTATAGCCACTTTGCAAATAGAATACACCTCAGGCATTTGAGAGTGATAAAAGCAATGATCACAATAACACATTTCAAGTATAATTCACAGAAACACATAGTAATCAGAGCAGCCAAAATAACGTATTGCAAATTAACTTCATAGAAAAGCACAACAGTCCTCCAAATCAAGATTGATAATTGTTTAAAATGCACACATGGCAATAGGGTAAGATGCTTTCATCCACAGACAGCCCTCCAACCCTACTTAGCAGTTATAGTCACTGTTAAACAAAAATAATGGAAAAAAGTGCCCAAATACAAACAAATAACCAAAATATAAGGCACTGGAGGGTTCACCAGGTAGCAAACCAACTTTAATGAACACACAAAAAAAAACAACAAAATGCCTTAAACTGGACCACAGCATTTTCGTCAGCATTTCATTAAAGTTGGTTTGCTACCTGGTCAACCCTTCAGTGCTTTATTTTTTGGTTAGTTATAGTCACTGTGTTGATTGCATACTTCTGGTGAGTAAGTATTCAAAATAGGCACAGAATAATTGTACTTCATCTTTGTTTTGCACAAACAGTAGCCACGATAAAATATTCCAACTTGCTTCAGAAAAATTGCTTTAGTCCAGCAAAGCCAAAATAATGCCAAAACAACAGTCAGTCATTTACATCTACAGACAGTCCCAGACTCAACAGTTATTGCTATTTTGTGGTATTTGCACATCTCAGATGTCAGAGTGTAAATAAAAGGAAGCACCCCTGTGGTGCCTTTTTAGGCAATGCCATTCTGATTAACCTTCCAACATAGTAAATTCTACACTGAATAAACTGAAGGTATTCCTGCTCAGTGCTTGGAATCTCAGCAAGAAGCTCTACCACCTGAAAGCACTCCTTACTCTGGAGAGAGTTGACATCTCTGTAGTTACTGAAACTGATTCAATGCCGCAGTAGGTGCCCTAGCAGTACAAGGCTATAATGTCTTCCACACATTTAGACGAGCTACCACACAAGAAGCTACCTTCCATTGTTAGAGTGCATGAACACTTTGCAGTCCACAAAGGAAATGTGTATTAATATACATAAGAAGCACACCTCATGACTGATCTAACAATATGATATGCTTGAGCAACTCCATGCCCAACTAACCTTTGGTAAAGACCAATACCATATCCTTGCTAGTTATATGTCCCTGTCTATGACCTGGGATAACCATATAACGTACTTGAATGTAATGGAGTCTCTCACAGTTCAGCCCAACACCAGATTCATGGGTGATTTCAACTATCCCACCATAAACTGGGATAAATACACATCCGCTAACATGCAGGCTCAAAGATTACTGGATTTTGTCAATGCAAACACATTAGAACAACTAGCTTGCACTCATATCAGGTGTGCAAATATCCTGGGTCTGTTACTCACAAATACGAGGGAACGTTGCATCCCAATTGTGTAATGTCTTCACTGGTCATATCAGATCATAACCATTGAAATACATATAAAGGCTGAACTCCCAGAACCTTTAAGAACTTTTCCAAGGCTAATTACCTCCTATTAAGTGATGACATAGTTAAATTCCAAGTCAACCTGAACTTGGAGAACAGTGTCGCCTATGAGGAAATATTTACAGAAACCCTGTGCAAGCACGTAAATACCTGTACAGAAACAGCTGTACCAAAACAAAACAAATTTATGACAGACTCTTAAACAAGCTCCCTTGGTGGACCCCCAACCCCATATAAATAGGTTGTACAGCAAAAGAAAGAAAATCATGTCCAAAAATAGGGAGAGCCATGCCAGAAAGACAAATACTCCTTCATCAGTTTCAACAAGCAACTCAAAGGACTGATCAAGTCCATCAAAGACAACTTCAAGGCACAAATAGCCTCCCAGGCTAAGGATAACCATAAGACATTCTTCAGTTATATAACAACCTTAAAGGGAAGACCCAACAGTGTGCTGAACTAATAGTAAATGGAGCTTCCTATACCAAACCGGGAGATACAGCAAACTTGCTGGCTGATAAATTTAGCTCCAATTTCATTCCCTATTACCTCCATTCCTGTCCCAGGAAATACCTTCTTCCATTTCTCCCCCTGCTATCGCTAAATAACAGGTCCTCACGGCACTCTCCCGAACTAAAAACACTGCATCAATGGGTCCTGATAATATCTCTTGATGCCTCCTAAATAGCTTATGACATGACCTGTCAGGAGCACTAGAATCTCTATTCAGCTTTCATAGAGGCTTCATTCCAAGGAAAGGAGGACTGTACCAGTTACCTCTCTACACAAAGGCAGACCATCAACAGATTCATAAATGCAACTAGTCTTATATGCAAGGCCTTGGAAAGAATTTTCATAGACTTTATAAACAAAGACATGGGACATTTTCAGACACTGGACCCACCCCAGTTTGCTTTCATCAATGGTAGATCATGGCTTCTTCAAGAAGGTCATTAAAGTTATGGATGAGGGAAAAACAGTACATACTCCCTGCCTTCACCTGGCAAAGCCATATGGCACAATACCTCAGTCGGGTATTATAGACAAACTCACAGATTTAGGTATTAATCATTATGTCACCTGATGGATATCCACAGATAGGACACATGAAGTTCAGGTGAGAGAATCCATATCCACCAAGAGACCTGTTACTAGTGGTGTCTCACAGGGCTCAGTACTAGGACCTCTCCTGTTTGGAATATACTTCTCTGAAGTCAAGGCAACTGTAGAAGACCTTTGGCTGACCAGATTTATGGATGACTGCCAGCGAGATACAATCACTAAATACCCCAAAGATGTAGTCTGACACAGATAAATAACTGATGCCAGAACCATGGCCTAAAACTCAATGCAAAACAATGCAAAATTATACCCTTTGGGAAGATGACCACCCCCTGCAAATTACAGCATTGATAACACTCCTCTAAGAGTAAACCAAGGTGTAAGGGACTTGGGAACTCTGGTTGACAGTAACCTCAACTTTTATCATAATGTGTCCATGGTACTGAGAATATCCTTCTCTGTGGCATGATTTATAAGGAAGGACATGGCATCCAGATCTAAGGAAGTCATAGTTCCACTATACTTAATCCTCATTAGATCAATAGTCAAGTAGAATGCACCCTTTACTATGTACTGGACCAGGCATTTGCAACAGCTAGAATGGCTGCAGAGGGACATCACTAAAAGAATACAAGGTGTAAATAATATGCCCTATGCAGACTGCCTCCAACCCCTGTCAGTCTGCTACAGACTACTGAGGGGCAATCTGTGTCTAACCTACAAGGCATTATCCAATCTAGCCCTGATGGATTTGCTACACATTTGGAAAATAAACAGTACTAGAATTTGCTAAACTAAAGATCTAAACCTTATCTGTGACATAAAGAAAACATGGTGGAGGAACAGTTATGTGTCTCAGATATGGCCTCTTTGCTGGAACCCACTCTCCATTCATGTGAAACAGAGCTTTTCATTTCAGCAGATTGGTTCTCCACTACTGTCCCATTCACATGCAGTCTTGCCAATAATCTCTTGATATTACCTTAGCAAAAATCAAATCTTCTCAGAATTCCTTATTGACACCACACACACACACACACACACACACACACACACACACACACACACACACACACACACACACACACACACACACACACTACTTTGGTGGAGAAGCCTTTGGTATGGCTAGCTCTATACTCTGGGAGTTCTACCCTATTAAAACAAGGAATGGTTCTTATGCAGTGTCCTTAAAAGTCATTAATTACTACTAACCTTAGTTAAACAATCTAAGTCTTTTGACATCCTTTAAACTCAATGTTTTTTATGTTGTAGCTAATGATTTTGCAACATGATGATAAGTATGTTTTGCTATTATAATATGCACTAAGCAGTGATATAACATGCAGTAGTCTGTCTGTCTATGGCAAATGTGCATGGGAGTTTCCTTGAATATATAAAGCAAATCTGACAGTAGAGAAGATTAAAGCTCAGAGATGCTAACAAGCTGCTTCCTAATGGCAAAGGTAGAGGGTCAGTACTCCCAGGCTGCCCTGAAAAAGGGCACTTGTATCCAGAGGGCTTATCTGGTAAACAAATGTATAAGAATATGTATTGATTGATTGGTTGTCACAGTGTATTGGTATTTTATTCCTGATATCCCCTGGATAAAACATCATCCCCTCACAATTTAGTTGGGAGAGTAATACCATTTCATGAAGAGACCACATCTGTGGAAGTGTTTTTTTGTCTGACCTAGTTTCACTTACTTAAGGTGGTGATACTCCCTCTCTCCATCTGCAAGTGGGGAGCTTGATCAAGTAGCAGCCAAGGCTATTTTTTCACTTTTATTTTCAAACTTTCAAAGAAATAGGTTTTCAGTGAACTGGTCATTGATCTCAAAATATATACTCTTTTGTCTCATTGGAACCTTCCAATTACTAAATAAAATAAAATAAATAGTCATATAATCTATAACCTAGCTTACCCCCCAACACATCTTAGTTTTAATCCGTTCACTTGTAATATCATCAAAAGGTGAGAAACACAGCCTTATATAATAAATTGAATAAACAATGGTAAGAAAACAGTGGAAATTCATTCTTACATATTTTATGAAATGAATCTAAAACTCTACCCCACTAAGCTACTTTATTATTTTTGAACTTTGCAATCTTGTGACAATCTTACATATGTTGTTCTTTAAATTGTTTTTTTCCTTCTTAACATAAACATATGATCAAATGAGACCAAAAAATGACTCTTTTTCAAATTTTATTTTGGAAACTAAACTGGAAAAAAAAATTGTTGAATGGACAATCTTGCTGAAAAACTGGAGGAAAATACTTTGAGGAAAAAGTGAAACAGTGTTTTTTTTTCCCTATGGGCATATTATACTGTAATACATACATTACCTCTGTTATTAATAATCATCTCTGAATTCAGTGCATTTCAAGGAAATGAGAAATATCTACTTGTACTGATTTGACTCCCCTAGGACAAAGCTTCCTCTAAACATCATGGCAATTCAGCCATGGCTGTTGTATGAATAGCTTGCCCTTCTAATAACTTTAGCTTCTATTCTGACCTATTTTAAAAGAGCTTTTGAATTTGAGAAGTGTTATCTGTGTATTCCCCTCCTTAGAACTTCTCAGCTCAAAGTAAGAACTACTTGTGTTTTTGGATAGTAGCTACTCAGTTATAGTTTTTTTTTCTGTTTACTAGTTATAGAAACAGTCATACAATTGGTAGCACTGCTACCTGACAGCTAGAGGTTCTTTGGTTCAATTCTTGGCTGGGATACTTTATGTATAGAGCCTGCCTGTTTCCTCCCACAGTGTTGCAGTAAGGTGGCTTGGGAATTCTAAACTGCCCATAGGTGTGAGTGTGTGTGGTACAGAAGAAAGACCTGATAACCAACTTCCTTTTTTCCTCTTTGTCTTGTAAACTCCATGGTTAGAGGTATCTGTCTTAGCGGTATCTGAAGGAGTCGGATTTGATTCTTAAGAGAATGAGTGAGAGTTATAGAAAAATGCGTTACTGTAAATAATTTCAATGTTTTATTGTTCTGTGCAATACAGTGTCAAAGTGCTGTTATAGTTAATGAGATTAATATGCAGTATTTGTTATTTTTTTAACATGGTCCTTATTTCTCAGTTTCAACTTTTTCTTAAATACAATTATTCTGAATAATTTTTATTTGATTATAGAAAATCAGTAGAATTTCATACTAACTGCGTACTAGGTATAATCGCATAATATCCTGTAAGAAAAGGGTAGTTGACAGAAATAGCAAAACACTTTTAGTTTGGATCTCATCTCTGCAACACCTTACTGAAGTTTTGCAAAAATAAATTTAGGCTTGACTCATTCAGTAAAGGACACATAAGCAGATTGCTACATGCAGCTTAAAACATATCAAGTAATTTATTACATACAAAGAGACTATCAAAGTGAGGCCACTTACTGAGAAAAGCCATTCCATTGTATAGTCTTTTTCATGTCTCTTACATTAGCAGACATTTGCATTTTGATGTTTGTTATCATAATTCTGAAATGTGTACTTCAACACAAACTCTAGCAGGTAAGACTCCTGGAGTGTGGTACAGATATCCGTAGAATAAAACAGTATGGTCATGCTCTGAATGTCAGCTAGCTAGTATAATAATGATGGGGTGCAGAAATGGTTTCCTAAATGATGTTATGCTAACTCTACAGTTATGCATTGCACACGTCTTAAATGAAACATGCTGACAAATTCCATGCGTAACAAGAAAAAGATTACTTCTCAGAACAATTCTGTCCCCCAGGGTCAACCCAAAATGCACTTGAACTCTCTTACTTTTCTCAATTCACACATCTATTCACTTAATTTTTTTTTTATACTTTGCGTGACAAGATGCAGTTTAATATTTTGCACTAGTTTGCTTTAGGCATTTTGCTTTTGATGTTTACTGCTTGATTTATGCACTAAGGTGAAAGACTGAAGCCTTTTCCTCCATCTGCTTCAAACTGAATGTGATAGGTATTTCACATAGCATTCTGTCTCTTCAATGTGCAGTGCATGCAATTTGTTAACACAGAATGTGGTGCTCCAGTCTCAGAATGTGTTTATGTTAAGAGAGAAGGAAGCGTAGTAGTTAAAACATGGAGCTGCTTGCTGAAAACATTGGTATGAGCTGTTTAATTATCACAAAGCAAAAAAGATGAACCTGTGCAAGTAAATTAACTTGTCTGTGGTTTCAAGTCACTCCAGAAAACACATTGTCACTTTAGTGGACCTATGCACATAAACCACATCAATAAATTAAGAAAATAAATACATTTACGGATTTAGCAGAAGAGTTTTAGTTAAGCATACTGACAGACTACATAGGAAATTAAACAGCATATTTTTTTTCCTTTTCATGTATTTCTTAAATAAATAGTAAAGCACACTCACCAATTAAACAATGATTGCAAGCCACAGAATCAAACTAATATAATGCTAAAAAAATAGAAAAACTATTTGTATGGAACTCCATGGATAGAAAGTATATAGCATGTGATTCTTATCAGCAGAATTATACAAATTAATACTGTCATATGATCTTTCTTCTTTGAAACAACTGCTTTTCTTATATTAAATGGATTAACTGGACTGGAAGAGCAAAGACCTTCAAAGGCTTTACCTTTCAAAAGAGCTTTTGTATTTTGAGACGTGCTATCTGTTTTTTTTTTCCTCCTCAAAGCTTCTAAGCTCAAAGTAAAAGTAATTTAAAGTACTTCCAAATATTTCAAAATCAGTTTCTGCGTACATAGTACTGAGTGCAATGCTGTTTTGTCAGGAAAACATATATATATATATATATATATATATATATATATATATATATGTGTGTGTGTGTGTGTGTGTGTGTGTTAAGAAAAATGTTAACTTTTAAGTAAATGGAGAGAATGTTACACTTTGAGCTATAAGCAGTTGTTTGAAATGACTCTTACCTGTAAATACTTTATCTTAGAAAAAATCTGCAAGAAAATGAAAAAAAAAAAAAAAAAACAGAAAGAAAGAAAGAGTGCATCAATATCAATAATATGTTTTATAAATTATCAGCATCATGCACTTTTTAACTTCTTGGCTAAAATCAAATTCATTCCGCAGTAAAACAGATAAAATCATTACAGCCTCCTCTTTGCACATGTAAGAATCCATCTGTTGCTTATACGAATTTAATTTAGCTTGCACAGCAGGACCGCACCTTCTAGTTTCATGTCACTGATTAAAAGCTAACAGTATTTTTACATTTTTACATTTTTTCTGCTTCTTGGATGGGTTATGGAGATCCTTGTGTCATCTTTATCACGCCTTTCTTTTTTTGTTTGAATGAGACTTCAGTAGACATGCATGCCATCTCTGTACACTTAAATGAACTGCGTTGTGCTTATAAAGTGATAGTTACATAAAAGATTAGCTGTTCTAATTAATCAGAATAAGTACACAACTACATCATGCTCTTTTAGATAAACTAGAAATAAAGCAGTATCTTAATCCTAGGTCTTCATAAAAATGCCTGATCTAATACCCCTACCTAGTGATTCACATGCCAGTGCAGAGTATCATTTGCTGTATTTTGTTAGACCCTAAAGCTGCACATGTATCCAGTGAAGGAGTAACTGATGCTTTCCTAAGTCCTACTATCAGTGAGTATGTTTGCTGTTATGTTAAGTTTCATTGCTCTAATCACTACATATATTATTAAACTAATGCTGTACCCAGTTCTACAGCAAATGCAAAATGGAACTGGTTGTATGTGCTGCGGAGTGTTGGGGCAGTCCAAAGACTGATGCTATAGAGTCTTGTCAATTTGTGAGTGTGGGGGAAGACTACCATGGTTACCTTAACATCTTTTGAGGAATGCCATGAGTACTGAGGTTCTGGCTACAAGGAATTATTTATTTAACTGCCCATGCAAGCAAAGGCTATAGAATTGTGACTATATAAATCAAGATGTAAGGGAATGAAGTGTCACTTGTAACATTTTCCACACTACATTCTGGTTAAGATCTTATTCTACAACTTCTCTTCTTTAACAAACTAATGCAGCCAGTTATCCATTCACTGATGAGATTCCCACACAGTTCTGTATCTTTCTCTCTCTCTCACACACACATTAATCAGCCAAACAGAAGAAGATTCCTTTTACCAATCTCCCTTAAACTGGAATCATCTCCCACTAATGCACAGTTTTACTTTTTCTTTTCTAAGCTAACTGCTTTTTAAAACTTTGTTGCACTGCCCTGGCCTGGATTTGAATCCCTCTCTTGCTGGCTTTCTGATACATTGTATCTACTGCATCCTTGCTCCCTCTGTCTGCTCCGAGAGTAACAGTACATTAACCTTTGCCATCACCTCTGATACTTTGTCCCTATACTTCGCTTCCATTGCCTGTCATCTTTGTTAATGGTGTCATCTTTTCCCACTATACTATATTTTGCTATGCCATATATAGCCAACATAAACTTAGAAATGCCACTTTCTCCAGAACATGTTTTCAGTATTTAGCATTTGCATTTGTTTGCAAACACTGCTTGGGGACTCATTTTTCAGTTTGTATACAGTTTATCAAGTATAGATCATTTTTGTTCCTTTGATTTGTGTGTGCTGCAAGTACATTATATATGTGTGCGTGTGTGTGTGTGTGTGTGTGTGTGTGTGTGTGTGTGTGTGTGTGTGTGTGTGTGTGTGTGTGTGTGTGTGTGTATATATATATATTTTTTTTAATGGAGAGCAACTGAAAATGAATTTAGACTCATCATGCCATCAATAGTCTCTCCAACTTTATGTAACGAAATACAATAGAGATTCACAATTTACTCCTTTAACATTTTATGTTTCTACCCCACAGACTCCAGCTGTAGGACGGCCATACCTCCAGGCCATAATAATGCAGACACATTCATTCTTTTTTTTTGGTAATAATGTGACCCTAGTTCTTTCATCTCCAGTGTACAGTTAATGAAACCATAAACAGACTATGAATATTTCTATGCATGCGATCCCTGGCAGCTGTGTCTATAAACTTTCTCTCTATTACCTTCCTGCTCCAAGTTTGAAGATTTTTCAGAAAGGCGGAGCTTCCATTTGGTGCAGAGTTTCATCACCACCCACCATGCTGACAAGCAGAGTAAGCATCAGCTGTTTAGATACTTTTTAGCTGACTCTCTGGTATGCAGGATTCAAACCAAACCCAAGTCACCAGTACTGCATATGGAAGCACATCACCAATGTCGATGGCATATTTTAATTATGACAATGCTGTTTTATCTATAACACTTTAAAATAAAAAAAAACCTCACCTGCAGCCTGAAATTACCAGTAATTTGCATAAGAATCCAGCTATCTGGGGTAATAAGGATTTTTTTATTTTGTTTTATAGCTAAATAAATTCTTTGTCTAATCATGCCAGGCATGATATGATGGGAAAAATGAAAATATAGTGTGCTTAGGAACTATCATTATTTCTTTATAAAGTTCATTTATATCATGGGCTTTGGTTTATTATTTCAGTGATATCAGGGAATTGCTTCTCTTTAGTTTGTTAGCATGAAGCATGCAACTAATCAGGTGTGCAAGTTTATGCTGTAACAGGAAATGAGACTACACGCTGATAATGAAGAAGTAGAAAAATATAGACATACCTTCTTCCCTACTGACCACAGGTTAAGATATCAGATCAAATCAAATTACATGCCAAAGATTTTAGTTGGAAACTATTTACGAAAATGTTTGAGGGTGATATTTATAGCCTTGTGCTGCACAAATGTACAGGTCAAATATGTAAAATGTATTTGTATGTTGAAGTACCGTTATAAGTGTGAACTAATGGTGCCATTTTTCACGTGAGCAGTCAGCAAAGACCTGCACAAGAAAAGTACGTAGAAAAGAAAATGTTTACATCATGTTAAAAAGTTTGCAGGCATCATCTGCCCAGGTGTTAAGCCTAAATGCAATCACACCATTGACTGCTCTAAGAAATACCTGCCTATTCAAACTGTGGTGTTACCCCCTCCCTCAAAGTTAATATTTTTCAATGGGTTACTCACTGCCTGCAGCACTTACCTGTACATAAATGTTCTTATATGTATTATAAGGTAAACTTGCATGGAGCTAGAAAGTGTTTAGTAAGCTGACAGCCATTTAAACTTAAACATTTTTTAAAGAAAAATGTACACTAGTAAAATGTGTTTTTGCTGTCGACTGAGTCTAATTTGCTTACTACCTTACATAGACAGAGTGCAAAACTGGTAGTAATTCATCAGTAATAAACTCTAAATATGGCAAGACTACAGAACTTTATTACTGTAATGCTAGTTAAGAAATGCTTACTAAATGACTCTGGTCTACGGACAAGCTGATAAAGCCACCTGTGATGCAGGTCATCATACCTGTGACATGGATGACAACTCATTATGAAAGTAGCCGACTCCAAATCCAGCTCCAGACAAGTGACAAGTGGAGTACCTCAGGGTTCAGTCCTCAACCGCTTTTGTTTGACATCTACCTCTCTGTAGTACAGGCTGACACTAAGGGACTCTTGGCTAACAAAGTTTGCAGATGACTGCAAACTCGGAGCAATTATTGAATCCCCAAATGATGTGGATATTCTACAAAAGGACCTTTCAGAAACAGATGCTTGGTGCCAGAGCCATGGGCTCAAGCTCAATGCCAAGAAATTTATAGTTATCTCCTTTGGGAAAAAACATGTACCCATGAATTACCACAAAGGTGGCAGTACACTAAACACTGAAAGTGTGATAAGAGACTTAGGGAAACAGGTGGACATTGGTCTCACATTCGATAACCACATCGCCACAACAGTCAGGAAATCCTTCTATGTGGCACACCTCATCATTAAGGGCTTTTCATCCAGAAAAAGAGAGGTCATTGTCTCACTGTACTCATCCCTCATTAGACCTATTATAGAATATAATGCCCCATTTGGTATGTACCTCTCAAGAAATCTGCAACAACTGAAAAGGCCACATAAATACCTCACTAAAAGAATCACTGGCCTAAACCAGATGCCCTATGCTGACCATCTAAAAAAATCCAGCTATACTCTGTCACATATCATCTACTCAGAGGCAATCTCTGCTTAACATACAAGGCCATGTCAAACCCAGAGCTGTTGGACATGCTACACTTAAAGAAATCCCAATCCCTCAGAGTCATGTGCTCCAGGGATCTAAACCTTGTCATCACAATGAACAAAACATGCTAGAGGGATAGGTTCCTGACCCAGAGACTCCCCAGACTCTGGAATAGACTCCCCATACATGTCAAGTATAGCACCTCTTGGCCCTCTTCAAAAAGAACTTTGACGATTAGATGGGAGATAGGAAATTCACCCCGGGGATCACGTCAGTCGCCCGGCTAGGGGTCCAGGGAAGTAAATATTGTGGGAAGAAATAGGCAGGGAATTGTTATGGCTAGGCTTGTAGAGGTCCTAGGGTTGATAGCCTAGTACCAACCTATGAACCTATGAATCTGTGCTCATGTCAGTCCTTTTGAAAGACCCTCATGTAGCAGCTTGTGGCTTCTCCCTATAGTGGCTGTAATAAAGGTAGAGGTAGAGTTTAAATTCCTTGCACACCAGCTTTGGGCTCCACTATGAGCTCTCACAGAAAGAATGTGTTCTAGCCAGAGTCAAAGAGCAAAATGATGGCTATTCTGTAAAAGTGAGACTCCTAAGGTATAAGACACTCCTAATGCAATATGACTGTAAGTAGCGTAAGTTGTGTGCAAATAATCAGCGTATATAAGTACAAAAGCTGCATGGGCATACAGCTGCCATTGTGTATTCACTGTCTTGCACTTCAACACTGACTACATCTGCATATGTGCACTAATGCAGTTTATACAGCCGAGTTCCCAAACCTCATTTACATAAGAATGTTGCAAACTGAATAAAATTTCTTGAAGCATTATGTGCATTTTTATTTTTGCACTGAAGTTTACCACATTTCTGACAAGACTGTCAGAAAGTCATTGTTAAGGCAAAGTATACGAAAATTGAAATAAATGGTATAAAAGAGAGAATAAAGTCAGATTAGTGTAATACAGTAAGGATAGTGTGGGAAATACTTCCATTGTTCATAAGGAATCTAAGGAATAAACAAACGTTGTAACATTCTTAACTTTGAAGTATATGTTGCAGTTAGCATTATTCCATATATGCCAGATGTAGTGGTACCTGACAATAGCAATGGAAATGGCCATTTTGCATAGATTGCCTTAAATTTCATGAACTAAAAATCAGTCTTCTTGAAGGCCACATACTCACCCCCACCCACAAACCATACTGTGCAGCATTAAAATCACACACATCCTTTAGTTCTCGGAGTATTTCAGTTAATGATTCAGTACATCCTACTGCCCATCTCAGGCACTTCACTTCCATCACCTCTCGCTTCCTCATTTGCTCTGCCTTTACTGCCCAGGTTTCTGTACCATAAGTAGTAGTAATGGTTGCTGCACCATTGTTTTGTACCTCTTACTTTCCATCTTCTTTAGCATTCTTCTGTCATCTACTACACCTAACACTCTGTGCCAGTTGGCTGCAGCCTCCTGATTGTAGCTTTGACCTTCTGATACAGACTTGCCTTCTTCTCCACCACCGACCCTAGATACTTGAAGCTGTTAAGGTGTTTTTCTATGTTCCCTTCTATCTCAATTTTCGGCTTGTGTTGATTTCCCCCATTTGCTGCCATTACCACTGTCTTATCTGTACTCAGTTTCACCCCATGTGCCTTCAGCTTCGCATTACAATCCCCTATCCTCTGCTGCAGTTCTTGCTCAGAGTCTGGCTGTAACACCACACCATCTCCATACAGCAAGTTTGTTGATCTATCCCTTAGGACTCATTTGTTGATGTAGTCCAATACCGGGCACCCATGTCAGCCTCTCCTTGCACAGTTGTGAAGATGTCATTTTCAAAGGATTCTTTTCATCTTAAATAATCTGTTTCTAAACTGGTTTTAAATGGAAATGAATACAAATCCAAAAAAACAATGTTGTTGTTGTGTCTTTCGGCTTTTCCCAGTTAGGGGTTGCCACAGCGGAACTCCGGTCCGCTGATGATTGGCAGTAGAGTTTTACATGCTGGCTTGCCGGGCCTAACGCATAACATTCCACGAAGGAATGCCCATTCACACATGTCACTACACAGAAGACGCTCTAACTGAAAATTGAATGGGCAACGTCTAACTGTGAGGCGACAATGCTACCGCAGCACCACTACCGCAGTACCCAAATCCAAAAAACCAATACCAGAGGAAAAAAAAACTCCTCAGAACTTAAAATCTATTTATTTAGCACTTTTATCAGACTGTATCAGTTGACTTCTTCAGAATAATCGTTCTTGGTTTTAAATGGAAATGAGTTGTCACCAATGATGCATAAATTTTACATGATTTGAGGTGAGAATGGGTTTGTAATATATTATTGAAGAATCCTGATTTTACTTTAAAAAGTATTAGACTTTTAGAAGAGTATGTTAATAATGTTTTAAAATAATTTTTTTTCATTTTAATTGTGACTTTTATCAACAAGTAACAGAAGTAGCCATGGGAGCAACTTTAGCACCTAATATTGCAAACTTAATGATGAGTAGTTGGGAAAATTAATTAATTTACAGTAGTGTTTACTATTGCTTGTGAACTTATCTTTGGTCAACACGCACTTTTGGATAACATGCTCCTACTGACACCTGGAGGATAGTAATTTTGTTACTCCTTTGGATGATCCACTATATAAAGTTTTATGGACACATAACTGATGATATTTTTCTGTTGTGGGAAGGTTCAGATTTGGAATTAAGTTCATTTTTAATTTATACTAATTTTTCTACTTATTTTTTAAGGTTCAATGGTATGTGGACTTATGATGAAAGTATAGTTTTGGACAATAAAGTTTACAAAAGTAATGACAAAAAAGGTTATATATAAGCATTCATTATTAAACAAGTGCTAGCAATTATTTATTATATTTTCATAGCATGCACCTGTATTATTTAAAGAAACATACTATCAAAGGTTTAATTTCAAGTGTGACTGACTGTACTACTAAAGCCAGCAAGACAAGATTTTATTAAGGAAGAAATAAAATAATGATTTCTTATTCCTTGTGGTTAATTGACAGAGTTATGGGTAGCAATGGTGTTTTGCTGCCAAAGAGAAAAGGTCATAATGAACTGAGCTGATCAGAGGTTTGTTTGAACTGAAATGAACTGAGGCAGGCTATTAGCCACAACTCTGAGCTGAGATACTAGACAACTAGAGGCTTCTGAGCTTCCCAAAACCCATAAGTTACCTGTTTTTTTACTTGATTAGACTATTTACTGCACTATTTGTTGTATTCTGCTTACTTAATACTGTATTTTAAAACCATAAACTAAACTGCACTGGTTTAATTGCATTTGTCTATCTTACTGTGCCTGTTAAATCATAGTTTTGTTGCTGTTTTCACTGTTTGCATAGCTTTTTTTACTATTTACGCTGTTGGAAAAGTAATTGTTGCTATTTTTCACTGTTTGCAAAAGATCTATTCTATTTTTTTCCACCAAGCAGTGTTTTTAATTACCTATTTGTTTGCTGTTTAAAACATTATTTAGTGTCTTCTTGCTGTTTTTCTGCTGTTCAAAACATTTTAGTGTCTCACTGCTGTTTTTCCTCTGTGTAAAACATTTTTCAGTGTTTCCTGCCTAAATTAGTGTAGCTAGTGGCTGTAGCATAGTTCAGATACAGGCTTGCTGCATCTGAGTTTGTTTGTAGTAGCTGTTGTATTCTGACCATATTTTCCAAGCTATCTTTGATTGGAAGGAGCCCCTCTGTACCCTTGTGAGAGAAGTGTGCTGGTTGGAACCTGTCTGGTGAAGGGTTATTGGTCTAGCTCTTAGAGTAGGCACCCTTGTTGGTTTTTTTGAGAATTTTACATTTTTTTTTAAGTTTTTAGCTTCTGGTATTTAAGACCCATGTCTGAGTGGGTTTCTTCTTGTCGGTGCATCACACAGCACTGTGCACATCTGTGCAATTGTGCGCCATAGCAGGACAGATAATTTTAACACATTTTCCCTTAAATACAACTGTAGTACATTAGTGTTGCTCATCTTTAGTACAGCTATGGTCTAAGAAGTATTGCTAATGAGTTGTGACCTATTAAACCACCAGCCAAAACCCGTCAGAAATACCCATCTACAGTGCACCTCCTAGATCATTCCTGAAAGCACCCCCATTGTGATAACAGTTCTTCAAACCTAGCATTATGGACAGTTGGACTACTCTTATTTCTCCTGCCAGCCTTGTTAACTTGGGTTTTGTGAGGCAGTGTAGCAACTGCCTCATGTACATTGACAACCCTCTTCTAATAACTGACTCTAGTACAGAATGAGAGAGATGTATCTACACCAAAAATCTTGAATCCCTGCTCTCTAACACTCAAAATAGTAACACTAAAGTTGTCAACTCACCCTGCTCTATTCATGCACATAGTACCACTACTCATACACACAGTATGCATTCAACACATAAATAAACATACATGGAGGTTCTCTCAAAAAATTTACTGAAACACCACAGACCTCCATAACAAAAGACTGCTACAACTACCACAATTCCCACAGCACCCAAGACACAGAGCAACACCAGTGTCTCAACTAACAAGCCCTTAAGGAGTAACACTCAAAAACCAAATTTTCTTGTCATCGGAGACTCCATAGTGACACACACGGATGCCCCACTCACCAGGTTAGATAAGGAGAAAGCCATGGTCACCTGCCTGTCCAGTGCCAGGATTCATCATATCACGTATCCATTCAGGTCAGATCACGTATGCATTCAGGTCTCTCAGCAACAAGTACCATTATGACTCTGTCATAGTTCATTTTGGAGTGTATGACCTGAGATGTACCTCACTGGACTATATGAAGAGAGACATGATTGAGGTCTCTGAGTATGTGTTCCAGGTAGATATGTCCCTAGCCTTGAACAGCATATTACCCTCACCTAGAATGATGCCACGGTATAAACAAAAAATGATTGATTTCAGTAATTGGCTTAGTTTTGGTATCATTCAAAGGGGATCCAGTTTCTGTCAGCCTGGGATGGCATGGTCAACAAACCTCTCTGCGTTGTCAGAGACAGTTTACACCTGGCACCACTAGGCTTTTGGCTGCTGGCAAAGGCTCTTGCCTCCCCCATAGTGCCTATTTTAGGCAAGGTCTCTAAAACAAAATTGCCAATTGCAATACCAGGCTACAACTCTTACCACACTTTTCGGCCACCAAACCAGGACCGAAACACTAAAGGTGGAGGAGTGTCAATATTCACCAAGGATATTCACACCACCAGGCTAGTTGGCCAACACAATGTGTCTGAAATTCTCCAAGTGCAACTAACACTAGGTAAGACTGCAATCCAAATTGTAGCTTGCTACAGATCCCCCACCATACCCCAAGATTCTCACTACACCTTTCTAAACATACTGGAAAATATTAAGATAGAACCAAACACCCTAATACTGGGTGATTTTAACTACCCTGCCATTAACTGGGAAAACTACTCATGTCCCAACACCTTTATGTTAATGGTTCTTGGAATTCATAAATTCCAACGCCCTGGATCAACTAATCCATAGTCCCACCAGGGGCTCCAATATCCTAGACCTGGTCATTACCAACATGGGAAATCAATGCTCCATACCTATGGTCACCCCTCGTTAGTCAGGTCTGACCATAAGCTAATCACCCTTAACATCCACATCCCACCCCACCCCCAGTAAAGAAACCACCATAAAAACTCCTCCAAAGCCAACTTCATGCTACTCAAGTCAGAAGTGACAAACTTCATGACACCCATGCAGACGGAACTGAAAGTTCAACTGCTGAATCCTACACTAAGGCACTGTACAAGCACATCCACTCATGCATGAATCGTGCCATCCCAAATAGAACCAAAATGCTCTCATCCAAAAAAAGAAGCCAATCTGGTGGTCCACTGCCATAAACAAACTTTACAACAAAAGGAAGAAACTTTTGCAGAAAAGAGGAAAATCCCAGGATGCAAAACTCCTTACTAGCCTCAGTAAGAAACTGAGATGCCTCATAAAATCCTCCAAAGCTAGTTACGAAAATAAAATTGCCAAAGATTCCAAAGACAACCACAAAGCATTCTATAACTATGTCAAGAATCTAAATGGCAATGCTCAGATCTGCTCTGAGCTAAAACAGAATGGCATTAAATATACTGATCTGAAGGATATTGCCAATATCCTGGCAGATCGATTCAGTGCCAACTTCACCCCTCTCACCCCTAAATGGCCCATCTCAGTACCGAAGATTGCCAAATTCCAGTAATAACGGCCACACAGGTACAAAACGCACTCTCTAAAGCCAAGAATACAGCATCCATGGGACCAGATGACATCCCGGCTGTGTACTACATGAACTACAATATGAACTGGCACCTCACCTAAGTGTCATGTTTAATCATAGCCTCACCTCAGGTTTCGTGCCCACTGAGTGGCGCAGAGCTACAGTTATCCCAATCCACAAGGGGATCCACCTTGGATCCCGGAAACTACCGTCCCATCAGTCTGACAAGCCTTATCTGCAAGGCCATGGAACGTATTATCATGGAACTTATAAACAAAGACATTGGCAACCTTCAAACACTGGACCCCACCCAGTTTGGGTTTGTGAAGGGCCGATCTTGTCTCCTGAACCTGATTGACTTCTTTGAATCAGTCTCCAGAGCCATGGACAAGGGTAAGGTGGTCCACACAGCCTATCTAGACCTTGCCAAGGCCTTTGACACCATCCCCCACTCTGGAATCATAGATAAACTTACTAAGTTGGGCATTAATCCCTATGTCACCCAATGGGTTGCTAAATGGCTTACTGATAGAACCCACACTGTAAAAGTAGCCGACTCCAAATCCAGCTCCAGACAAGTGACAAGTGGAGTACCTCAGGGTTCAGTTCTGGTGCCGCTCTTGTTTGGCATCTACTTCTCTGAAGTACAGGTCAACACTAAGGGACTCTGGCTAACAAAGTTTGCAGATGACTGCAAACTGGGAGCCATTATTGAATCCCCAAATGATGTGGATACTCTACAAAAGGGCCTTACAGAAACAGATGCTTGGTGCCAGAGCCATGGGCTCAAGCTCAATGCCAAGAAATGTATTGTTATCCCTTTGGGAAAAACATGTATCCATGAATTACCATATAGGTGGCAGTACACTAAACACAGAAAGTGTGATAAGAGACTTAGGGACACAGGTGGACAGCGGTCTCACCTTCGATAACCACATCACCACAACAGTCAGGAAATCCTTCTATGTGGCACACCTCATCACGAAGGGCTTTTCATCCAGAAAAAAGGAGGTCATTGTCCCACTGTACTCATCCCTCATTAGACCCATTATAGAATACAACGCCCCATTTGGTATGTACCTCTCAAGACATCTGCAACAACTGGAAAGGCCTCAGAAATACCTCACTAAAAGAATCACAGGCCTAAAGCAGATGCCCTACGCTGACCGCCTTAAAAAACTCCAGCTATACTCTGTCGCATATCGCCTACTCAGAGGCGATCTCTGCTTAACATACAAGGCCATGTCAAACCCAGAGCTGTTGGACATGCTACACTTAAAGAAATCCCAATCCCTCAGAGCTACACGCTCCAGGGATCTAAACCTTGTCATCACAATAAACAAAACATGCTGGAGGGATAGGTTCCTGACCCTGCGACTCCCCAGACTCTGGAATATATTGCCCATACATGTCAAGCAGAGTGCCTCTTTGGACCTCTTCAAGAGGAACCTTGACGATTGGATGAGAGAAAGGAAATTCACCCCAGGGATCACGTCAGTCGCCCTGCTAGACAGGGGTCCAGGAAAGTAAATAATGTGGGAAGAAATAGCCAGGGAATTGTTATGGCTAGGCTTGTATAGGCCCTAGGGCTGATAGCCTAGTACCAACCTATGAACCTATGAACCTATAAGCCAACTATAACAAAATAAGGGTTATGCTGCTAAACCCCAGGAGTGTAATCCAAAAACTGTACACTGGGGAAGCACTTATATCACTGGAGGATGTATATGTCTGTGTTGTTACAGAAACCTGGTTCAACGCTTCAGAGAGTAGCCCCATCTAGCAAAGCTGCAATCTCTTCCACACCTTTAGACCGCAACATGAATGTGTGAGAACCAAAGGAGGCAGTGTTTCTATCTATATTAGAGATAAATTCACCTCCCGACTAGTTAGAATGGACAACCAGACGTCATCCCAAGGTGTCTTCTAAACAAACTAAAACATGAACTAGCATCACCATTAAGTACCCTATTCAATCACAGCCTAACCACTGGTGGGATGAAGAATAGCAACAACTATTCCCCTCCCCAAAGGTGGCTTAGCAACAGACCCAGGGAATTATAGACCCATAAGTCTGACCAGCCTCATCTGTAAAGCCATGGCATGTATCATCATGGACCTCATAAATAAACACACAGGTGATCCAAACCCTGGATCTGACCCAATTTGGCTTTGTGAAAGGCACATACTGCCTGTTAAACCTGGTGGATTTCTTCAAAAATGTGACTAGGACCATTTATGAGGGCAAATCTATGCACACAGCATACCTTAACCTGGCAAAGGCCTTTGACACAATTCCACATTCAGGCATTATTGATAAACTTAGCAAAACTGAATGCAAACCCCTTTGTTGCAAGATGGTTACCAACTGGCTCACAAACTGGTCACACAATATCAAAATGAGTGACTCCACACTAACCAGCAGACCTGTCACCAATGGGGTACCACAAAGGTAAATGCTGGGCTCTCTACTGTTTGGTATAAATTTCTCAGAAGTTCAGGCCAATTAGCAAAGGCATTACCACTAGAGCAAAGGAGGTTATAACACCTCTATACTCGTCACTAATCAGGTCCATAATTGAGTATAATGCCCCTTTTGGCAGGTACCGTATAAAGCACCTGCAGCAATTGGGGTGACCTCAGAGGTTTCGAAGTAAGAAAATAAAGGGATGACAGCATATGCCTTACACAGACCGACTAAAGTCCTGGTCACTATACGCAGTATCGTATAGACGTCTTAGGGAAGACTTATGCTTGGCTTAAAGAGCAATCTCTCATCCAAACCTAATGAATTTGCTGCACATCCATAAATCAAATGGGACTATAGCTACCCATTCCAGGAAACTAAATATGGCCCGTGACTTCAGTAGGACATGCTGGAGAGACAGATTTGTCTCGCAGTGACTGCCGCATCTTTGGAATAGGCTATCAATTCATGTGAAGCAGAACACCTCTATGACACTGTTCAAAAAAAACCTGGAGGAGTGGATGGGGCACTGTACATTCTTACTGGGGTTAGCCGCCACAACCCTCCTGGACATGGGCAGTCATTAGAAGTTATGTACCTACCATAACGTTCCATGTTAGTTGTCTTCTCTCGCCTTCTTTCTTGCTAGATGGGTTCGGAGCCGATCCTCGGCTCCGACTCGGCACTTGCTAAGCTCGAGAGCTAATTTTACCAGCTCGAGGCAACTCCATATCCCATGATGCAAGGCAGAGATTACTCAGATCTCGTTTGGTAGCTAAAGAAATAACAGTATTTTCTTCCAACTTAGGAGGAAGAAATAAAAATACTAAATAACATCATAACCGTCTAGAAAGGATCCACATAATCTAGTGACACTAGGAGTTGAACAGCTAGAAAAAAGGTAAAAACCTCTCAATAGAAGATGAATAATCTTCTCGGTCTGACCAGGCTAGGGGGAAGGAGGGAGGGACGCAAGAAAGAAGGCAAGAGAAGACAACTAACATGGAACGTTATGGTAGGTACATAACTTCTAAATGTTAAGTTGTCAATCTCGCCTTCATTCTTGCTGGATGGGACCGCGTCCCTAGCACCTCTATCCTGGGTGGCTCAATGGAACAGACTCTTGAGAATGGTGGAACCAAAATTTGCTCTGTCTCTGGAGACCAAATCTAATTTGTAATGTGAGACAAAGGTATGAGGAGAGGCCCATGTGGCTGCTGCACAAATAGTGTCTATTGGAAGTCTAGCTTGAAAGGCTGTAGATGTAGCTAGAGCTCTGGTAGAATGGGCTTTTGGGTTAGAAACCAATTCTTTGCCCCTGAGCTGATAAATGAAAGTGATCAAGGAAGACAGCCACCTAGATAAAGTTACCTTAGAAACTGGAAGGCCTTTCCTGTTCTCTGCATAGGATAGAAAAAGTTGATCAGATTTCCTAAAAATTTTTGTCTTATCCAGATAATATCTCAGCTGACGGTGAACATCGAGATAATGCAACTTTTGTTCAGCTCTATCAGAATAATTCGGGAAAAATACTGGAAGATCAATGGACTGATTTAGGTTAGTCTGAGATGCTACCTTTGGTAAGAAAGACGGGTTAGTTCTTAGGGATACCCTATCTTTGTGGAATATTAGATAGGGAGAGCGAACACAGAGAGCATAAAGCTCAGATACTCTCCTGGCAGATGTAATGGCAACTAGAAAAAGTGTCTTCCAAGAAAGCAATTTCAAGGAACAGGCAGCTGCAGGTTCGAACAGGGGAAGAATCAAGGATGTTAAAACTAAATTTAGATCCCACTGTGGTGGGGGGTCTCTAATAGGAGGTTTCAATAAAAAGATACCTCGAAGGAATGCCTTGCAAAGTTTATGTGACATAATGTTGTGGTCCAAAAAGCCTATATGAAAATTTGAAATGGCTGCCAGTTGAACTTTCACTGTGGAAGAAGAGGATCCTGAATTAAAAATATCAGCTAGGAAGTCCAACACCAAATGAATTGGAGCAGTACAGGGGTCTATGTTCCTAGCTTTTGCCCAGAAAGAGAAACGTCGCCATTTACTAGCGTAGATCTTTCTGGTAGAAGATTTTAGGGAAGCTACTATGATATCCCGTACAGGATTAGAAATCATAGGAAGCCTGGCTAAGGATGGAAGTGGAGCAACCAAGCAGTGAGGTTGAGAGAAGGTATGGATTGGTGCAGTTGACCCGACTGGTGGGTCATAAGATCTGGAACCGGGTCCAGATGCCATGGCTGTACCAAGAGGTAATGATGTAGGAACGGAAACCAAATCTGTTGAGGCCAATAAGGGGCAATGAGAATCAACTTGGCTCTCACGGCGGTTGCTTTCTGAATTAGCTGAGGTATCAGTGGAAAAGGAGGAAAAGCATAAAGAAGTCCCCGGGGCCAATCTTGGGTTAGAGCATCTCTGGGGGGATGGCCTGGAAGGGGGGAGAGAGAGAAGAAGTCTGGGCATTTGCTGTTTTGAGGTGTAGTGAAAAGGTTGCAGCAAGGAAGGCCCCACTTCTGAAAAATCTCTTCCATCACTGACTGTTTGAGAGACCACTCATGAGGCATGAGAATAGCTCTGCTCAATCTGTCCGCTATGATGTTGGATTTCCCGGGGATATGCGTTGCTATCAGAAACTGGTGAGAGGAGATTGCCCATTGCCAAAGTCTGAGAGCCTCTAGACATAGTGGATAGGACTTGGTTCCGCCCTGTTTGTTTATGTACCACACTACGGACATATTGTCCATTTGGACTGCAATAGTTCCCAGGGGAAGAGAGTCGTTGAGGGCTTGCAACGTTAAAAGCACTGCTCTCATCTCCAGAACATTTATGTGCAGATGGTACTCAAAAGGTTGCCAAGTGCCATGGACCATTCTGCCCTGATAATGCCCCCCCCACCCGATCAGGGAGGCGTCCGATGTAACCGTGGCAACCGGGGCAAGAGGAACAAATGGTCTGCCTTGATGGATTTGAGGGGACGATATCCACCAAGTCAGATGTCTTTTGCAAGTTGGAGTTACTATGATCTGGTGACGCAGGGGAAGTTGTTGAAAGGACCATTGGGTGAATAGCATCCATTGTAGTAGCCGCATGTAAAAGCGGGCGAGGGGAAGAAGTGTTATGGCGGCCGCCATAAGACCCAGTACTTTCAGAGCAAATCTGGCCTGAATTTTGTTGCTGAATAGAATCACTTGGACATGTCTTTGAATGTCCAAGATCCTTTGGTCTGTCAACCTTGCAGAAAGTTGTACGGTGTCCAAGTTTGCGCCTATAAAGGTAATATATTGACAAGGCGACAAGGCAGATTTTTCTTAATTTATAGAAATTCCTAGCCCTCTGCAAGTGTGAATGGTGTAATTTCTGGCTTGGAGAAGCTGATGCCTGGTGGTGGCAGTGAGGAGCCAGTCGTCTAGATATGGAAACACCTGGAATCCTTGACATCTCAGGTGAGCCGTAACCACTGCCATGCATTTGGTGAACACTCTGGGGGCTGTAGTGAGTCCAAAGGGCAGGGCTCTGAATTGGAAGTGACTGGTCCCCAGCCGAAAGCGGAGAAATCTTCTGGAGCGTCTGTGAATTTTTATGTGATAGTACGCATCCTGAAGATCTATCGAGCACATCCAATTGTCCTTGCCCAGAAAGGGCAGAATGGACTGAAGCGTGACCATCCGGAATCTTGATTTCTTTACAAACTTGTTGAGTTTGCTTAGATCTAATATTGGTCTCCAGTCCCCTGTCTTTTTTGGAACTAAAAAGAACCTTGAGTAGATTCTGGATCCTATTTGGTCCGCTGGGACTGGCTGGATTGCTCTTTTTACTAGCAGTTTTGATATTTCTAGTACTGCTAGTTCCCTTAGACCGGGTGGAACAAATGGAAGGGTTCCCTTATGTTGAATTGGGGTTTGAATAAAGGGAATTTTGTAACCCTCGGATATAATTGACTGTACCCATTTGTCTTGAGAAAGGGAAAGCCAGGCTATTGGGTACAGCGATAGTTTTCCCCCGACTGCCTCCGAAGGCGGACAATCGGGCAACATCTCAGGGATGCTGGAAGGGTTTGTCAGAAAGAGGCTCTCTGGTACCCTGATTCTGCGGACCCCCTCTGCCCCTAGGGTGGCGTCTATTATTGTTACCCCCTCTGCCTCTGGGGGTAAACTGACTTTGTGCGTCAGGCGTGACTCCTTGAGATTTGCGGAACCACATTTTCCCTCCCTTCTGTCCTTTGGGGTAAGGTCTAGAAGGGGTGGAGAAGCGGACTCCTACGGCAGAAAGAGTCTTGCCATCTTGTTCGCATCTAGTCAAAGTGTCTTTCACTTGAGGACCGAACAAGGTCGAACCATCAAAAGGGGAGTTTGTGAAAGACGCCTTGAAGGGGTCTGCAAAATTACAAAGCCGCATCCAGGACTGACTCCTTAAAGCCACTCCTGTGCCTGTGGCCCTACTCGCTCCATCGGCTGCATAAGAAATGAGCCGCATGGAGGAGTTAGCAATGGAGTTAAGGATTCCTAGCTGTGAGGTAATCTTATCCTGAGACCCAGCAGCTGACGGATCCTGTAAAACTTCTCCCAACTCTTTAAGAACATCTCTTTGAAGGCGGGTGAAGTGGCATAAGTAGTTCAGCGATCTCATGGCAAAAGTCGCTGAAGAAAAATCCTTACCATACCTGTCCATAGTCCTAGAATCCTTATTAGGAGGATGAACAGGTACTGAAGGATCAGCTAATTCCTTCTTGGTGGCAGCAGCCACCACCATGGCATCAACTGGGACACCTTTTGTTAAGTATTGTCTATCTTGAGGGGCTGTAATAAATTTTGAAGGTCTCCTGGGGGTAGGTTCCACCAAATCCGGAGCCATCCACGCCTTCCGAGCTGCTACTTCCATGAGAGGGTTGAAAGGCAGAGACACCCAGGAGGTGGAGGGTCGAGATCCGAACGCCTCCAGGTATACTGACTCGTCCTCGGAGGGATTAAGGGAGGGCCAGTTCCCCCTCTGTTTCAGGATTTCAAGGATGTCTGAAAATGAGACATCCTCAGAGGAGGACCTTGGGGACCCTTCCGACTCATCCAAGTCAGTATCTGATGTAGTAGACTCAGGGGAGTCTAAATGTTTCCTCTTACATGTCCTCTTATGGGGAGGGGGTTCTCCTGACGGATCAGGAGAAGCCTCGGAAGAAGAAGATATTCCCAATGGGGAAACCTGAGGCGTTGGATCTCTGGGTCCAGGAGCAAGAGAGTGGGAAGAGACGTCAGCAGGCACTGTCGTGGGAGGAGCTGATGGAACTGTCCGTTGACTAAGCCCAGGGGCTAGTACACTCCTCATCACCTTGAAGGTTCCCCCATTAGAGAGACCAGAAGGTTCCTGCTCCGAAGAGATAGGAACCCCAGGCCTCACCAAGAGGGATGGCTCTGAGGCAGATGTCGGGGCTGAGCTCACCAACGCCGAAGCTCCGAGAGGGAGAATGGGGTCGGACAAGGGTCCAATGCCACTCGCCCCCTCAGAGCCGATGAGAGAGACCAGACACCCGGATCCCTCCAATGAAGGTCTCAAGGAGGAAATCGGAGCCGAGGACGATGGAGCCGAAAGGGATTGTATCGGCTCCGAAGTCACAACGGTACCGGTTCCGAGGAGCTCCGGCTCCGAGCTCTGTAAGAGAGTCGAAGGAGGAATGTTCGGTGGATGTGATATAGCTACCGTCTGTTGAGATGGGCTATGGAGAATTTGGGCCAATGCCTGAGACTTTAATAGTCTACTCACCACTCTCTCAAGGTCATGATCAGATAGCCTGGATGACCGAGAAGATCGGCTCCGATGGCTCCGCTCTGAGAGCAAGGGTGATCTCGGAGCCGAATGAATAGATTCCACAGAAGGGGATCGAGATCTCTTTTTCGAGATCAATGGAGCCATCGGAGCCGAAGACAAGTCGGCTACAACCGGAGCCGACACTGAGTGTCTAGACTTAACAGTATCGGTGCCGGATGGAGCCAATACTGACACTGGTATAGAAGGATCGGCTCCAGCCGGAGCCGATCTCGAACCTGGTGAGGAAGAACCTGAAGCCGACGGCTTGGAAGCCTGAGCCGAAGGCTTAGCAGGTTTCGAGGGCTTCCCCGGCGCCGACTTAGTCAGGGAGCTCTCGGGTTTTAATAAGCCCCTTAAAATGAGCTTATTTTTTCGTTCCTGCTGGACTCTTGGGCTGAAAGCATGACAGATAGCACAAGAGTCCTGCAGGTGCGAAGGTCCCAGGCAATAAACACAAGAAGTGTGACCGTCTGTCAGAGACATCTTCTGACAGCACGAGTCACACTTCTTGAAGCCTGAGACCTTAGTGTCCTTCGACATAACTGTGTCGATGAAACACTGAAAACACACTGACACACAAACACACTCAGTCCAACAATTAAATTAAATTAAATTAATTAAATTACACTAACAGGGATGACAGACAGTCACACACAAAAAAATTCCCTGACAGGAAAAAATTTAGGGAGGGGAAGGCCTAACAAGGGGTAAGGGAATATTCCACTTAAAAGAAGGGAACACTGACAGGAATAGGGTTAACGTGAGTCGATAACTAACAAAAAATAATACCTATGTGAAAAAGGTTAAAAGGGGGTAGACAAAAGTCTACGAAAAGTTCACTTACCTAGAGCTGGTAAAAGAAGGCACCTCGTTAGCGAAGCGGCAAACGAGATCTGGGTAATCTCCGCCTTGCATCATGGGATATGGGGTTGCCTCGAGCTGGTAAAATTAGCTCTCGAGCTTAGCAAGTGCCGAGTCGGAGCCGAGGATCGGCTCCGAACCCATCCAGCAAGAATGAAGGCGAGATTGACAACTTAACATTTACTAAATACAATCCTGGGTATTGACTGCAGTATCTATGGTATTACATTGGGATGAAACTTCTAGGCTTGAAATGACCACTGAGTTGATAGCCTAGTAACCTCATATGATCCTGTAAAAAAAATAGCTATGATGCTAACTTATTCTTTGGAAAGTTTCATGATTAAAGACATTATTATTAACAATTGAAAGAGTTTAGTTGCAACCCAGGAGTGTTTTTGAAGTTGGGTACTACAGTGAGCTTTATTAATAAAAGAAACACCTACTACAAACAGATTTTTGAAGTGTAGAATAAAGCTGAGACTGCTGCTGTTATTCAGATAGGCACATATAAATGTCACACTTGTAAAATGTGCAGATTTATTCATGAGGCTGTAACGTTCTTTGTGCAAAAAAAAAAAAAAAAAAAAACGTATAGACCTCCTGCTTGTTTTACATGTTCCTCTTCATTTGTTGAATTGCAGTCAGTGAAAGATGCAAATCTTTTTATGTTGTAAAAACTAAAAGAAAGTTAAAGAGTCACACATATAAACACATAAATGACATCAAGAACAGAAAGGAGAGCAGTGCATTGTATAAAAAACATTGAAATGCAGCGATTATAGTAAGTGTTTTTTTTTTTTTTTGCGCCTGTAGATGTTCCAGGGAGGACGACTTACATTATAGAGAATACAAGTTGTATTAAATACGACCACTGACAAAGATTTGAATGTTTGTGTCAATTTTAAATGTTATTTGAAGATGTTTCAAAAAGGTAATATTTGTCATGTGATTAAAATCACAGTATTTGCAAGGTATTTGGTCTCAGCATTATTATATGTACAGACCGGATGATGTCTTAGTTTTGAGTAATGTATTTAAGATGAACATGATTATCTGTTATCCATTTTTTGATTAAAATTATTGAAATTGCAGATTTCCTCAAGTTATTTATTCAGTTTTTGATTGAGTTTTCTTTTTACTGAATGGGAGTTTGTTTTCTGTTTCACATTTGCATTAGATAATCACAGTACAGTATTTTTATCATGAATTATGTATCCTGCTATTCCTTAAATTCAAATAAAGCTGAAGCTTCATGTAGGGCACAAATTGAAATTTAGCACTGCTATCCACTCAAATAGCTATTATATTGCATACATAATGTGCAGTGAAATTTTTCAGTACAAACAAATAACTGCAAACATCATATATATTCGACCTATTTTCTACACTACAAAGCATCAATAAACTTTGGGAGATGTGAGAGAACATCTGACACACATGACCACTGATATCAGAAGGGCCACCAGCTAATTTAGGGAAGCATTTACATTATGTAAGTTGTTTTTCAGTATAAAAAGTAGGTGTAGAGCAAGTACCAGTGGTAAAACAAATAATGAAATGAAATAAAAAGTTCTTCCTTACCTTTATCTATCAATAGTAACTATGCAAAGTTGGTACACTGTACACGCTATGTGTCCATTTCACTTACCCTGTCTGCCTCATCCTTCCTACAGCTGACAGAAACACCATGACTTCCATTAATGCACTAGGGATCATCTCATTTTCTTAATACATATCCTGTTCCCCTGTACACAATGAGATGTGCACTGACACAATGGGCATTTAGTGGGTACAGCCCTGGGATGGCACCTAGTCATGCTATAATGTAGCTCCCTCATGAAGTCCTGCCCATTTTGAAAGCAGATACCTTCCATCAGTTCCCCAGACTCCATTGGAGAGTCACATGTGAGACATGCATCCCCCATGGTATATCTTCTTCCCACTTCCCGAGAAAGGCAACTAGGGAAGGCTCTTTTAACTTATCCTCCTTTGCCATTGGCTGCTAGTCAAACCTAAACCACCATAATTTCAGGCAGATTAACTGCACTTTGTACCAGCTGCTTGTCAATGTACAGGTACATTCTTAAATATGGATTTACTACCAAAAATGGTATTATCTGTATCAGTCATATTAACAGGCAATTTGCACATACTTGTATAACCTTAAAACCCAATTGAGGCAGCAGCTGCTATTCTACCATTATGAAATCTCAGTGGTTCTCTCTGAAATGGACAGTCCATTTCCCTATCAATGAAGAGCATACAACTTTGTTACTTCACCCAGTATTCCAGATCATATAACATTTACCTTTTTGTTTTACACATTTAATGTCTTTGATGGATTAGTTATATACCCCCAGTTCTTTTCTCTTGCCTGTACATATATATTTGTTTTCTCCTTTCTGTGGTCAGTGCAAGGCTTTACAATTTGCTTCTATCATAAGTTCATAAGTTCAGTCATGCCTACAATTGGTATTACTGAACTTTGAAAACTGTAGCCTCTTTCCAGTCATGAGGATACTGGTTATTGCCAAACCATTTACCCAAATTTGGCACCTAGGTATGGCCACTAACCTAGCTCATAAGCTGGGTATTACTGAATCATGTAGCTGCACATCGTAACAGTTTTGATGCTAACAACTGTAAAATGTGTGCACAAATGATGGTGACTTTTCTTATTGTTTTATATACCTATTCCTAATTCTTTTGTAAGGCCATCGATGAGCTGCAGGTTGCAAATAATGTTCCTGTTTGAAGCATGTAACCTTCACTATAAAATGTTTAAATGTTTAAACCTGGTGTAGTTGTTATAATTCATGATACTGGGTTATTTTCTTTGCAAATTTTCAGGTTCTAGTTCTGTGAGTTAATTTGTGTCAGTGAATATATAGAGATGTAACTGTTATATTCAAGGATTGTTCTCATACCTATGAACCTATGAACCTATGAATTAGGCTTTTGAACAAATCAACAAATATAGTGGTATTTTTGCACAGTTTTAAAGTAAGCTACTCACATGCTTGATTTCAAGTGACTGACAGTTGACATTTGAAATTCATTCTCTCACAAATCTTTCACTTCATCAGTGAAAGAGCGTATCTGTGTTAGTTAATAGGATTCTAGGTTCAACTGGATTATTTCAGTGCTTACAGCTGTATAAAGAAAACTGACCATTTTGATAGCTACATTTAGTGACTACTAAGTTTGAATTGAAATGTATTCCATTACCTCTTAAAATTTCCAGAAATTTAGCTTCAATTACTTACAGAAAGTATTTGAAACTATTTAATAGACTACTGGGTTTAGAAGAATTTACAGTAGAATTTAATGGTGACTCATACATGTACTTGTTTGTATAATGTGTTTATATATTTAGCGCAAATGTAATGCATGCCAGTCTTACAGGTATCAGTGTGCCTACACAGCCAGCAGCCTTTACAGACAGGAAAAGTCAAAAACATAAAATTAAAAACAGCAGGTCCTAATACAGAGTTGAGCAGAATACTCGGTGGTGGTGCTGCGGTAGCATTGTCGCCTCACAGTAAGACGTTGTCCTATTCGATTCTCAGCTAGAGCGTCTTCTGCGTGGAGACATGCGTGAATGGGCGTACCTTCGTTGAAGGTTGTGCGTCAGAGCTGGCAACTCGGCACATAAAAATCTAATGCCAATCATTAGCGGACCGGAGTTCCGCTGTGGCGACCCCTAACCGGGAAAAGCCGAAAGACACAACAACAACAACATATATGCCCATTCTGAGTGGAGACTTAAGATTTGCATGCATTGCACCCTATTACTTCACCAGCTCAAAACCCAATAGATAAAAATGGATTACTTCCCTTTACCTTTAGGTTGACAGTTATTTCTGAATGTGAGTGGAATCAGAATCTCTGCTTAAGTCAATATGCATAGCTTTGTGTTAATTCCGTTATGCAGTGCTAGGCTGATAGGCTCATAGAATTCATCAAACTTGTATAGCAAGGTCTTAAACTAAGAAACACGTGGTCAGGTGTCCAGTCTTATTTATTTATTTATTTATTTATTTTACATTTGTTAACCGGGAGAGTCCTACTGGATTTTGTTCCATTTTCAGAGGAGGCCCAGGGAAAAAAGCTCCACAGATACGTGCATACAGACAGAGTAACTTTGACAATTGTATACTTTTGTACAAGAACAGTTACATACTTTGACAATTATATACTTAGTGCAAGAACAGTTACAAAAATATCCCAGGTGTGCCAGAATATATAACAGATTTAAGAATTATTAACTTTTATACACAAATACAGTAATTTTAGCAGCACATAGCTACATAAGTTCTCCTATAGTTCAGTACTACAATCACTAATCTATGATAGTTTTAACGTGAAACCAGGTTTTTGTTAATACATACCCCAGGATTCACAAATCCTCAGTGTAAGACTAAAGTAATCTTATACAGAAATGCCAGTGTAAGAGTAAAATGGCGGCGCGCCATGCATATTAATGAGGGCGCGCTGCCTCAACTCTAAGGCTAACACGGAGCATGCACAAGTGTAGGGGGTGTGTCGGACTGCTGAGCAGTCCAAAAATCCACACCCCTGCAAGTCTCTCAATCGGGAAATGTCAACCTACATGAGCAAGTCCGCTCAAATGTGTACATACCCAACACTACACTACCCCATATTCTAAACCCCTGTACAATTATAAAATGTAAAACTTTAAATTTTTTTTTATTATTCCCGATATAGCTGCCCGTATTTGCGCGTGTTTGCGCGGGTTTGCCCATTGCTTAGCTACAGTTAGCAGTTTAGACATCAAAGAGGATAATAAGAAACTTATATGCAAATTAAGCAAAATAGCATAGTGGTAGAGCCTTCACACAAAGAGGAGGCATTTCCGGTTCGTGTCCCACCACTCCCCTTTCTATTTTATGTTGGAAATCTGTATATAAAAATAATCCCTGACATTTATCATTTAAATTTCAGTAAAAAGCATTGAAATTACATTACATATATATATATATATATATATATATATATATATATATATATATATACACATAAGAAAGTGAAATGGTTATGCATACTGATGGATGCATAAGTAACGTGTCTTAAGCAATGTGAAGCACTGCTAGGCAAAGTTTACCAGTATTAAGCATATTTAAATATAATTGCTCGTAGCTAAGCACTGCTTTAACTAGCGCAATAGCTTTGCGCGGAGCTGTGCATCGTGCAAATGAGCGCAAAAAAAAGATGTCTGCGCATAGCTGCGCACTGCTCTAACCAGCGCAATGGCGGGCAGCAGTGGCAACATAGAGCAATGTAGAGCAACGTCGGGCAATGTAGAGCAACGTCAGGCAACGTAGAGCAACGTCGGGCAAAGCTGAGCAAAGTTGGTAAAAGACAGCCACACCTCCTAACTGGTCTGGCCAGTAGTAAAATAAAAGCAATGACAGGCCATGAACCTGGGTTACTGTGCACCATAATCACAGTACTGAACCACTAAGCCATGACAGCTTTTAATAAGCATGCACTTTCAACACACACATACATATCAATGGACGTTTACCCATTGCTAAGCAGGTGTGTCTTCAGCTGAGTTTTTTCAAAACTGACCAATCACAAATAAGTGTGGGAAATGATGCATATTTAAGCTCCATAGGTGGGAATACTTGCCATAATTGGTTGTAGCTCCCATCTGCAGGCAGCAATGGCCAGTGCTGGAGAGGGCTCTCGTTTTCGAGTGCAACGTTGGGGCATTGAGGAGTCAAAAGTAATGGTTTGGCTCCTTGTCCATAATCATGAGGATAGACTCCTGTGGGGCCAGTACCAGGGCACCCAATACAAAGTGGAAGCCTGGGACCGTCTAGCTCATGAACTTACCAGTGCCACAGGTGTCCCTCAGACTGGTGAGCAGGTCAGACACCACCACGCAGACCTGAAGAGACTTAAGGTGGATCAACTGGACCAGTGGATCCAGGAGGCCTGTGAGATGGAAAATGCTCCACTACTGAGTAAGTAGCCATGGAATTAAGTATGTAAGAATTGTTATTCTAGTGTACACTATGGATAGGTATGTCTCAATATCACTTCATTTACTTCACAGCTGCAGGTGTCCGTGCTGCGAATCACCAAGCCTATGCAGATAGGCTGCTAAGGCTGCACCACCAGGCAGGTTAGTAATTATTCTGCTTGTACTGTTATGTAAAATAAATGACAGAGCCTGAAAAAAGTGTTTTAACACAATAAAGAAAGGTATAATAATTCCCTAATAATTATTCTGCATGTACTGTTATATAAAATAAATGAGAGAGCCTCTAGAAAAGTGTTTTAAGTCTTTAATAAAGGTATAATTCCTGGAGTGTGTCTGTGTCATTTTCTTTGATATGTTGTTGTACTCTTGCATTATAGAAATAGTACTGTTGTATTAAGCGCTGTTAACACACAGTTGGGTAGGCCCAGCTAAAGTGGATGAAGGGAGTGCCAGTAGCTTTTAAGCATATTCACAGTCCTCAACTGTTGGTTCATGCCCAGCATGTACAGGTTAATCTGGCACATGAGTAGCTTGGTATTGTGTTCCCCAGAAATGTCATTGTGCTGGCAGAAATGTAGGGAGCTGTTAACATATAACTGATAATTTCACCTAAACATATCTAGATAAGTATAGGAAAGTAGAGCTGTCAGTAGTATAGGAAAGTAGAGCTGTCAGTGTACCATCTCAGCAGTAGTGTGTCTGAGCAATTCACAAAATATGTAGCAGTAACATCTGCATCCCGGACGGTTTGTATGTCAGATACAGCCCATGTATATAAAGATCTAGCAAAACCCATTTTACGAATTAAGGACAATTGGGTAGTGTAATAATACCTGTAGGGGACATATAACTGCAGTTAATAGGAATGTAGTGTAAACTAGAAGGATATATACGTTGTTAATGGAGCTATCATTTTCCACCCTATTGTATGTGCATAAAAAATGCAATTCCACACCTCAATTGTATGTCTAATCTCAAAACATTTGTTGGGACATATGTCCTATTGGTTTATAAATATCTGCATGTATTTTGATGCATGTGCCCTGTTCAAATGCCACAATATTGGTGGTCTCTTGCCATCAATTAAACCTGCATGCTGTTGTAATGTCCACTGTTGTTCCATATATGCATTTGCCATGTTTGCTGTTCAACTGTTGGAATTCTGGTGTGTTGGGTTAATAGGAATACTTCTACATGCTGTTATAACTAATTGGGGATGCTGTTGACTGTTACTAACCCATATTTTCATTAAATCCTCCTAAACATAGAACGTATGGGAAGGCCGGTCCCAGCAGACCCACCTGTCCCACCTCAGCTTGCGATGGCACCTGGCACCAGCAGATCCGGTACCCAGCCTGGGACCTCCTCCTCCATTGGCCCTGTGCCACCTTTGGGTGGAAGCACTGCAGGGGATGGGGCTCATCCCCCCGTGCAAGCGTGGGTGGAGGAGGGCCATCTATCACTCTCCGAATTGTCCGGGCTGTGGTGCTTAGGGAGATCGAGTTTTCTGTCGCTGATCCTCTACGCCAGCTTGAGGCACGAGTGGCATGACTCACAGGGTGAGCCTGCCCCTCCTACGCAGCCCCCAGCACAGCCACCCTCTGGGCTGTGAAGGTGCAGTGGTGACTGCCCATGGGTGGGGATCTCAGTTTCACTGTTGCTATCTGTGGGCTCATGGGCTTGCGATTTCCAAACATCCTTCCCCGTCAATGGTGTTCACCCACCACATGTGTCATATTCCACCCCTGTATGTGTCTTGTTTGTCCTGTCTGTTTACCTCCCCAACCTACCTCCCCAAATATACCTACATCCCCTACCCCACATTCCACTCTCACCTGGAAAAAGAAAAAAAAGGGCAATCTGCTCCAAAAAAAAATTACGCCCCATACATAGCTGCCCATTTTGCATACATCTGCTGGACATATAAAATGTAATTCAATTCGCAGTAAAACATACTTTGTTGTCCTCACCCTTCTCCCAGGGGTGGAAGGTTTCATATTTCCCTCCAAAGTTATTGCATATGCACAGCCGTTGCTGTAAAAGAAATGGGCAGCTATGGTCCTTCCCTACACCCGTCCTGCACATCCCGAGCTGTTTTCCCTACTGTCTTTCCCTCTTTGTGCCCCTTTTTCACCACTGTCCTATTTCCCCATTTTATTTTCTTTCAAAGAAATGAGCGCGAGAGTAAGCGAGAGTAAGCTCTTTTAAGCAGTAGTTAGCAGGTTTGCGCGAGTGTACGCTTGTGTGCGCTTAGCTAAGCATTGCTAAGCTTCGCGCAAAACTGTGCAAACCCACTTACAACTGCTTAAAAGTGCCTTAGTCACCCTGCATGTGATGGCCCTTGTTCTGCTCAGCAGCAAAATAAAGCACCACTGTCAGTCTCGAACCCCAGACCTTGGATATACTAGACTGCATGAAGTACCACTAAGCCACAGTAGATATACAGCAGGTTGTTGCTGAAATAGATATATCATGCATCAGAATGAGTGAATGTAAAGGAAAAATAGGAATGCCATAACACAAAACCTGTTCTGTGGAACTTTACCAACAGTTGTTGTGGAATTGCATTACATGACTGTGATAAGAGAACTAGCCATTCTAGCAGTAAATGATGTTACAGCAGCACTTTACAACCCCCACACAGTATCATAGCAGGACAAACACTAGCATATCTGACTAGGGCAGAGGACATACATCCCAACTGTGACTACATATCAAGGATCTCCCTGATTTTGAAACATATGTTAGCTGTGTCCCTCTGAATCCCCTGAAAAGTACTGACGTTAGGCAGAAAGGTGGGGTATTGCACCTAATGAATAATGACAATATGTAGGAGTTAGACACCACTTGTACTTCAGAAAAGGTGCAGTAATTCATATGCACTGGTTCAGCTGAAGTCTCCACTTACTGTCCCTAATATTTATAAGGTGTACCTCACTTTTACCTACCTTTACCTCACTCTGTTCAAATATGTACCTGAGTATTTCAGAGAACTGGCTGAGGCAGAAACACACAGGCATATCAGCTTTTCTGTTGTTACACACTGTGCAAATATCTTTGGAAGGAGTTCCACAAGCATACCCTTATGTAGGAGTACAACACTGAAATACCAAAGGATGTAGCTATGTACTGGTAGCAAACGACTGTAACAATGGCATTGTACCAGTGCTGGAAAGACCTGTGCATTGCACAGACAGAGAATAACAGCCTAACATCTGGCTACCATCTGGATAGGTCCACAGTTGTGAGCTATGCAGACAGACTACTTGCCTTGCTAAACTAACAGGTACACAGCAACCATTAAAGTCCAGCAAGATAACAATCACACAATAATACATAATGGTCTCTGTATGTCTGCATCCCCACCCAAATGTACAATATACCTGTGTGTTCAGGGTCTACCAAGGTTGTAGGCAGGCATACTCAGTACTGGAATTGTCCAGTTTTCTTGAGCATCCTGTGCTAATGTCAACAATAAAAAAGCAAAAACTGTGCAGAAGTGAGTACATTAATATTCACAGTATAGCAGTTCACAAACAGTTCATGTGCCAAATGAATACAAACTACTTTTGTATGGCAGTAAATTGTATAAGTAGAAAAGAAGCTACATACTCCATGTATCTTGTGTTAGCACTTGTAGGGGTGAGTACAATTCTACACTGACAAATGTGTACTGGAAGTGGCAACATTCAGGTCTGAGTACAACATTTAAATCACTGACTACACCCCTAGCTTCAGACATAAGAACTATACCAACCTTCTGACTTACACAATGGTGTCCACAGCAAATAAGCATGTGCCCCACTTTGGAAAGCTGAAAGGGCTATGCCTACCTGACATAGCAATTTATAGCATTGGGTTGCTATGACAGTGAGTACTGCAATTACCACACAGCAGGCTGCATGCAATTACCAAATGGTGGCCACCAATTGGTGCAGAGGCCATCACATGCACATGTGTGGATACCTATAAAAGCAGGCTGTACTTGCTGCCCACACATGCAGTCATCCCATTGCAGATACTGAGAGAGAGAGAGAGAGACAGAGACAGAGACAGAGAGAGACACACCCACCCACCCACATCAGCTGAAAAAAAAAAGGCAAAGGCACACTGAACTGAAAACTATGAACACATGCAAAGGAAAGGTATGTAACAGATATGTATTTACTGGCATGTAGTAGATGTATTTGAAGACTATTCTACATATTTTGAAACATCCATATGTGGCAGCAGTACGTATCTTTGCACAGATGCCCTGCATAACTACTGCCATGGAAAAATCAGTGTGTAGCTGTGTGCAGTGGGACATAACTGTGACATATGTAGCTCAGCATTAAATGTCAAACATCTGATCCATGTTATCTGTGTTCTGTACAGTAGTGTGGACAATGGCTGTTTGGGGGAGTAGCGCATACAGCTATATAAACATGGATGTGACAGAGTAACACATGCATGATAGTCATATTAACGTGTAGCTTAGCATTGGCAACTGCTGTACCAGGCTAGTATGCTAATCTAGCATTTGCAGCTATATATACACCCTCTAATATTACTGTGTGCTCACATGTGACACCTGTTCATGTTGCAGCAAGGCCCAACAGGTCAGCCGTGAGGTCCAGGGACTTACAACAGTGTGGACCTTGAGTGTGTATGGCACACATATACGGAGAGATATATCTGTGTCAGATATATTAGCATCTGTACATGTGCATAGAGCAAGGGACATACTGCAATTGTTTGTGAAGGGAGGTCATATGTATGTTGGTGAAGGTTATGTGCATATTTTTATGTAGGTAGTAGTGTGTGGCAAACAAGACAGCATACAGTGCTGGTATATGACATGTGGTGGTTAAACGCTGTGGGTGTGATTTGTTAGGTTTGCAGTGTTGCTGCCAGTGAGGCCTGCTAAAGCCACATGGGCTGAGAACACCTTCAATGCATTTCGCACAAGACTGTGCAATATCATTACATAACTGTATTCCTCACATCATTCACATAATTGATATTCCCACCATGAAAGGTGGACTATATATGTGCCAAAATGTATATCTATATGTACACCAATGGATGTTTATATGCATGTGTGTGTGTGTGTGTGTGTATATATATATATATATATATATATATATATATATATATATATATATATATATATATATATATATATATATATATATATATAGAGAGAGAGAGAGAGAGAGAGTCATATTTACTGCGACTGATGCCTGGTGACAAAGCAATGTCAGAAATGCATTGGCATCCCTTTTGCTAAAACCTCTGTACCCATGAACTACCACATAGGTGGTAGTCGACTTAACACCAAAAGTGTGATAAGAGACCATGAGGTACAGGTGGACAGTAGTCTCCCCCTTGATAATCACAGTGCCACACTAGTCATGTAATCTGTCTACATGGCACACCTCATCACAACAGCTGTGTCATCCAGGGAAAAAGAGGTCAGTGTTCCCCTCTACTCATCACTCACAAAACCCATTATAGAGTACAATGCCCCTTCTGGTATGTACTTCACAAGACATCTACAGTAACTGGAAAGGCCATAGCCATACCTCACAAAGAGTATTACTGTCCACAAACAGATGCCCTATGCAGACCATCTCACAAAAGCACAGCTAGACTGTGTCGCATACCGCCAACCCAGAGGTGACCTCTTCCTAACATACAAAGCTATGTCAAACCCAGAGCTGTTGGACATGCTCCACATAAACAGATCATAATCCCTGAGCTACACGCTCTAGGGACCTAAACCTTGTCACCTCAATAAACAGAACATGCTGGAGGGGTGGATTCCTATCTCAGAGACATTCCATACTCTGGAAAAAACTACCTATCAATAGCAAACAAAGCTCCTCAGTAGCACTCGTCATGAATAGTCTTGATGATTGGATGGGAGATAGGAAATACACCCCGGGAATCACCTCTGTGGCTCTGCTTGACAGGGGCACATGAAATTAAATTACTTGGGTGTCAAAGGCCAGGGTACCATCTGGCTAGGCTTCTATAGGCCTCAGGGCCAATAGCCTATTACCTACCTATGAACCAATACACACCCACATGTACTTGTTGCAATAATTGCTATGTGAGGTTGACTGAGTGTGATGGTGAATGTGTTGGTGAATGTGTCACAGTTGTGTATATGTGGGATAGCTTAGTGGGAAACTGTTTCTGTCATGGTATTATGTGTCCTAGCTCTGATCCCATCAAAAGATGTGTATGCTATTGCTAGCCAGAAAAAGCAGTATGGCATATGGTCTGACGTAGTCCCTTGGTGTTAACTGGGGTGTGCCATTGGAGGATAAAGCAGTACATGTAAGCTCATTGATTGGTACTGCTGGTGAATCCAAATCCTGTATGAACTGTAGTACTACCTGAAGCTGTAGGCCTAAACAGCACAGTATGGTGTATGTCCACATTGCTTGGAAACACTGTTTTGTGTGTTCCCTGTAGTCCTCACAGATTACATACCTCAGGCATAAGGGTTTGTAAGTACTGACACACAGTACTGTTTGGTACACACATAAAGCTCATCTGGGTTGCCATACCTCTGTGTCCTGTATGTATGTCTGATGTGTGTGTGGGTATGTCTGTAACATGCCCTTGGTCATATGTGTGTTACAGGATATAAGTGCGTCTCTAGCAACATGTATAGTCTAGTACAGCAGTATGCCACCTATATTCACGTATGTGCACATATTTTAGGCAGGGGTTTTCCATCAACAACTAGAGTGGTATACTGGTAATACTGTAACTGGACTTTACAATCATTGCAATGGATTACATATTTCCTTATACATTAGCTTGATATATACCTCCTGTGGCTAGGTGGTGCATTGTGTCGCATACAGTGTGCCATGTACTGTTGCATAGTCTTACATAGTGGTTTCTCTTTGTTGCTGTGCAGAAAATGTTTTAATATATAGACCGTGTCAGGCACTGTCAGGCAGTTGTGGGTTGAGCACTGATATGTTGTAGTGAAAGTGTGTATCCTCTGATAGACAATAGTTTGCTATTTATGGCAGTTCAGTGATATCTGTACTGTAGAATGTTAAGTGTGCTACATGATTTGCTCACACATATTGTTTAATTGTCTTCCAGGGTCATGGCCCACCATCGCAACCCTACCTATAGTCGTGCAGAGGATGAAATCTTAACCACCAGTCTCATCCAAAATTACACCCTGCTATTCTCAAGAACCAGCCAGGACCAGCATGAGCGGACTGCACTGTGGCAAGATGTTGTCCGTAGGATAAATGACATAGGCATGCATAACTGGACATATGAGCAGGTACGTCATCACTGCAGTACTTAGACATGTCCGGCAGCGTGTGTCTGATGTCCATAGGCAACAGCTTTCCACAGGTGGTGGGGTTACCACCCATCCCCCCCTCACCAGAGTGGAGGAGCTGCTCCTGAGCCTAGGGGCTCCCGGCCAACAACAACAACAGCATGCATGTATCATCATGGAGGCCGGAGCCCCCCAGCAAGTTCACATGGAGCGTGCAGGTAACATGGCATATCTGTAGACTACTGTGACCTCTATTGTTAGATCATGCATATGTGAGATGTGTACTGTGTAGTTAGAAGATGTGGAGCCTGGTGTTGTGCAACAATGATAATTTGGAACATGATGTGTAGGCCTGTGACTATCAATCATTGTGCTACTGTAAGACTGCAAACCCACAGTAGCAATGCCACAGTTGTTTCCACTGACAAATTGTTTCATATCCTTGTAGGTCCCTCTGGTATGACAGCAAGGCAGCAGACCCATGCTGGTGAGTGTGTTCTACATTTCATATTGCAAATAAAATGTGCATGTCATAGGTGAGGTGTAGGCCATGTACACATGTAACACACCTACGCATAATGCATGCTGTGCATGTTTGCTGTGAGACTATGCACATCTCAGTAACGTGAGTGGCTGCCTCAAACACATGCGATACACAGAGCACCCCAAACAATTGTGGCTACACTATAGTGGACATTGGATAGGCAGTCGATACACATGCACACAACATACACAACTTCGTCATACGCAGTACATGTTAATATGCTACACATGGCGTATTCAGAAACACTCTGTAAGGTCACACTTCAGTATCCCAATTGTCATCCACACAGCACACATAATATACCTGAGGGGTAGAGGCCTATCATGGGGCTGTGCGACACTCTCCAACACACAACACATTCATGTTAGGCAATGCTCCCTATTGGGTACCTTACAAACCCATGTAACAACTGGCTGTGAAATGGTGAATGTAGCCATGGTACTGCGGTTCAGGTACAGCATGATAGGTGCCGGTCTGGCACACATTAGTAGCCTTGAGTGACCACATGATGCTGCATGATGATGGCTCATGGTACTACACACCATCCAGTTACAGTAACCACAGTACTACACATTGCATTCATTGCTATACACCTCAATGTTGTGTGTGTGCAAACATATGCACCTATACACAATATGCATAGCAATCACCATTTGCACAAAGTGGCACATATATGTCTTGTAATGCTATTGAGTGTATAGGTCACATGGCACACACAGGGTATGTGTGATGTTTAATGTTGCAGTTGTGTTGTAGCATGCCATGTCATGGCTGGCACTGGCATGTCCACAATATGTTCTTCACTCACCATAACTACTGTACAATGGCTATGTTGAGCAATGGTATTCCATCAGGTATACACGCACCACCCATCCTGTGTGTATACATAGCATGCATGAGCTAAACCTGTGTCCACAATTATCTGCTAAAGACACAGATGCTCTAATCAGTAACGGATAACTATGTGACACACAGTTAAACATCCAGCCATGGTATGTATACCTGTGAGTGATGGTGCACAGCACATTGAAGAGCTTGTAATACTTGCACAGCAATGTTGTGTCCATGTACACATTGCATTCCAGGGTGAGGCCAATCACTGAACAACAACACACATGCTTCAAAGCCATGTATACTGTTATTAGCAAGGACTTTCTACACTCTCACTGCATGCTGCTGAGCAACACATGTCCTGCATGCTGACACTTGTGATCTGACTGTTTGTCTTGTGATACTGTACCCCACCATCAACTGCTATTGAGTACATTCTGGATTGCTGGTGGTGTGTGTGTGTGTGTGTGTGTGTGTGTCTCTCTGCTTTAGTGAGGAGTGTATTAGTGTATTTGTGTGCATGTGTGTATGTGTGCATGTGTTCATTTGTTCAAGTGTGCATGTGTGCATTTGTTCATGTGGGCATGTGTGCATGTGTACTGACATAATGTACAGGTCGTAAAGTGTGTTTCCTGTCTTCCTGTCACAGGTGCTGAGGTTGGGCTGGTTCACTGCAGCAGGGAACCTGATTTCACTGACACAAATAGTGATAATGAGGAAGGTGTGTTGAGGCACAGGCATGTTTGGCAGGGTCTGTCGTTGGGCCACCAATCGACAGTACACAGCTGTCCACCCCATCCATGCACACAGTCATACTGCTGATACATCCATCATCACCAATGCCCTAAGCTGAGGGACAGTGTACAGTTGGCAATGGCCAGGACAGTGTGGTACCTATGGCAGATGTGCCACAGGTCTTACAACCTCACGCATGTTCCAGGCTGTCATGGAGGCACAGGCATGTGTGGAAAGGTACACCAGACAGGGACTTAGGGCACAGAGGGCACATAACCCACTTTAAATGACAGTATCCGTGACCTAGCAGGTGCCATCTGTAATTACATTGAGGTCACTGATAGACATTGGGGTGAGACATTAGATGTCCTCCGCAATGTCATGTGCATGTGTCAGGACAGTGTGGGATGGTTGAGATGTTGACGTGGATGTATGCCAGCAACATCAGCAGCTGGCAGTCACCGTGGACATCCCTCAAGTCACAGCCGCTCCCGTAGTGCCAGTACCAGCCCCAGCAATGTTGGGGTGGGCTGTCCATAGACCGTCTTAGAAGACCAAGTGCACGTGGCTCTGGACAGTCCCAGCAGGGACCTGGGTCCAGTGTACATATGTCTACCTTTGAGGATAGTACTCAGTCTGGCTTAGTACCTGATACTGTCAGTAGCACCCCTGCCAGGTACAGGTACCGTATCCGTGGCCAGAGATGGTGATCTGTAAAGCCTGGCAGGTACAGTTTGTGGCTGTCCCACAAATCCCCATATATGGCAGCCACGTGGTGGAACTGTGTGCATGCAGACACAAACACACACACACACACACACACACACACACACACACACACACACACACACACACACACACACACACACACACACACACACACACACACACACACACACACACACACACACACACACAAACCAGACACCTAGGGCTAACACATACCCGCACACATTACATCAACATTGGCCCATACCAGTACTCTTGGCCCTCACACACACACACACACACACATACACACACACACACACACACACACACACATACACACACACACACACACACACACACACACACACACACACACACACACACACACACACATTTATGCTGATTGTATGGCTCAATGTAGGCCTCTGGCAAACCAACAACACACCCTGTGCATATGATGAAACCTGTGCCACCTCCTGTCATCTGCAACATTGATGCAGGAACCGGCTAACATGGTGCTGATGCACAGGGTGACTTTATAGCAGTATAGCAATGTTAGCATGTTGTCAGCAGTAAAGTGTAATGATATCCTTGAAGGAGTAGCTGAGCAGGCATGATGCATTAAAGCTATGATGGTCAATGTAGTATTGTTTACACCAGTGTTAATCCCAATAGTGTATTGTCTGCCCATGTGCCACTTGGCTGATGTGTGTAGTATTGGCAGCATGTGTTAGAGAGTAGAGAGTACGTGTGGGATGTGTGCAGCACAGGTTTGCAGGTGTACATTTGTGAACATGGTGGAGGTGCACTGTCTGCATGTATGTGCATAGTGGACACATGGGCAAGGTGACATGCTCTGTATTACAAAGTGTTAACACTCCATAGTTTCTATTGGTGGCCAGTATGCATTGTACTACACACATTTTGGAACTTGGGTACACATGTGTGTATGACATGGTTTGACACTGTGCTGTGGGTGATACTGTTACTATCTGTCATTGGTTTGCATTCTGGTAGTATACATAACCTCAACAGCCTGACCATAAACAAGTGTTGGATGATGTCTTGACAACTGACACACAGATGTAGGACATACAGTAACATTTGTACCCTTCAGGAACTATACTATGGCAGTAACCAGTGGTGTTCACCTGCACCCATTCCTGGGGCCACTCCTGATTGCCATATAGCTCACTTAGGTACAAGCAAATACAGTAGGGATATGTCCGTCCACATCTGGAAATGCATACTGTGGCCTATAATGCATTCTCCAGATGACACACACATCCTCCACAAGGGTATCATACAGACAGATACCTGTTGTCAAACCCATGCTGTAAAGCTATAAGCCAACTAAAGCATGGTCATCCACCTTTACAAAACATAGTATCCCCACAGTACCACATAGGTAGTAGCCCCCAACATGTTGACAGGTACCGATGTGTACATACAGCTAAGTGTTACATCATCTCTCCTTTGGTAATCACATTTCCAAAGGTATTTTGAAATCCCTTGGTGAATCACATAAGCAATAAGAGGTCTGCATGCATATCCACAAAGGTTGTTGTACACCTATAATGAATAGCCATCATTGACAGACTTTGCTGCATTTTAACTGGTCTGAAATATACCTCAGGCATAAACCCTCACTCACACTATTCAATAGAAACCGTAATGAGTGTGTGTGACACGGATGACCTGGGCCAGGGATCACTGCAGTGGTTGGGATTGTCACAAGCATACAGATGTGACCTAAGGTCTGGAAAGCGGCAGCACACTCTGGCAAAGATAACAGATGTGTTCATGGAGAAAGCAGGGTTCCCACCTATGAAATAATTGAGGTCACATGTACTTATATGTATTTGCCACACAGCTACCTGACGTGCAGTGCACATACTGTTGTCATTGTGATATGTCATACAGTAGTAAAAGCAAAACCCACAACACAGTAACCAACTGTGTCACACACAGAGCACACACACACTCACCAAGTGCAGGATTCAAACCCCTACCTAACTACTTAATGATACTACTGCTTTGTGGCTGTTATTCTTACATTCCTTGGCAATTTGTCTTTAGAAACTGGCCTTGGATTATTTTATAAGCGATCATTGTTTCTTCCTAATAATGATCAGTGATGCCTTTCCTTATGTGAAGTTTGCTCTATCATTTGTTTGTTCCCTCCTTCTGTTGTATAGCTTATTTATGTGCAACAACCACCAGATTGGTTTCCTATTTTTGGAGGAGTGCATCTTGGTTTTATTTGGCATGTCTGGATCCATGCATCCCTGTAGATGCTCATAGAATGCACTTATAAATGATTCTGCATATTTTATAGCATTATCCTATAGCAAGGGTGCTTTTGAACTTTCCACTTTGGTCTTGAGAAGTGTGCTGTTTGCTTTAGAAACTTTCTTCACAGTGGTTTCCTTGACTGTGTGTGGGGGGGGGGGCGTGATGTGGATGTCCAGTGTGATTACTTTATCATCTGATATTACCAGCGAGGGGTTTATCTCTGTTGTGCAACACTGGTACCCCATGTTGGTGATGATCAGGTCCAGTATGTTGTCACCTCTAGTGGGTGTATGGACCAGCTGTTCCAGAGTGTTTGAGTTTTTAAACTCTAGGAAGCATTGGGCAAAGGACGTTGTACATGAGTAATTCTCCCAGTCAGTGTTTTGGTAGTTGTAATCTCCTCATATAATGGTGTTTGGTAGGACCTTTATATTTTCCACTGTTCTCAGGAATACTGAGTGAGGTTCCTGAGACAAGGTAGGTGATCTGTAGCAGGCTACAATCCGATAAGCAGCTTTGCCCAATGTTAGTTGCACTTGCATGGTCTCCAAGGCCTCATGCTGTGCCACTAACCTGAAGGTGTGGGTATCCATAAGGTAAATGGATACACCACTTCCTTTTGTATTTCACTCTGGGTTTTGGGGCCGAAGATCAGAGGGATTGTGAGTGTTTTACGTTGAGCATGTCCAACAGCTCTGTGTTTGACATAGCTTTATATGTTAGGCAGAGATCACCTCTGAGTAGGCAATATGCGAGAGAGTACAGCTGGAGCATTTTGAGATGATCTGTGTATAGCATGTATTTCAGGCCGCTAATGCTACTTGTGAGGTATTTCTGCAGGCTTTCCAGTTGTTATAGATGTCTTGTGAGGTACATAGCAAAAGGGGCGTTGTACTCTATTATGGATCTAGTGAGTGATGAGTATAGGGGAACAATGTCCTCTTCTATTCTGCATGAGACACCTTTTCTGATGAGGTGTGCCATGTAGAAGGATTTCCTGACTACTGCGGGGATGTGATTATCACAGGTGTGTCCACTGTCCACCTGTGACCCAAGGTCTCTTATACTTTCAGTGTTAAGTATACTACCGCCTATGTTGTAGTTCATGGCTAAAGAGTTTTTACCAAAGGGGATGACAATGCACTTTTTGGCATTGAGCTTGAGGCCATGGCTTTCACACCAGGCATCTGTCTCAGTGAGGCCCTTTTGTAGGATGTCCAGATCTTCAGTAGTTTCGATTATGGCTCCTAGTTTGCAGTCATCTGGAAACTTCATTAGCTACAGACCTTCCATGTTAAAGTTTACTTCAGGGAAGTAGATACCAGACAGGACAGGACCCAGGACTGAACCCTGTGGTACTGCACTTGTCTCTGGTCCAATGTCGTACTTGGAGTCTGCTACTTTCACAGTGTGTGTTCTGTCAGTTAACCAGTTGGCAACCCATCTTGTGACATAGCAATTTATACTTAGTTTAGTGGGTTTATCTATAATTCCAGAGTGGGGGATGGTGTTGAAAGCCGTGGCAAGATCTACATAGGCTGTGTGAATCACCTTACCCTTGTCTACGGTTCTGGTCACTGCTTCAATGACGTCTACCAGGTTTAGGAGACATGATCTGCCTTTTACAAACCCAACATGGTTGTGGTCCAGAGTTTGAAGATTACCAATGTCTTTTTTTATAAGTTATATGATAATACATTCCATGGCCTTGCAGAGCAAGCTCATCAGGCTAATGGGGTGCTAGTTCCTGGGGTCCATGGTGGCTCCCCCCTTGTGTAGTGGGATAACCGTCACTGTGTGCCATTCAGCAGGCACAAAGCCTGAGGTGAGGCTATGACTGAACATTGTACGTATGTGTGGTGCCTGTTCATTCTGTAGTTTGTGTAGAACATAGCCTGGAATGTTATCTGGTCCCATGGATGCTGTGTTCCTGGCTTTGGAGAGTGTTTTTTACCTGTGCAGCCGTGATGACAGCAACTTTGCAGTCTTCCATTATAGAGATGTGCTCTTTCATGGGTGAGAGGGTGTAAAGTTAGCACTGATCCTATCTGCCAGGATGTTGGCAATATCAGTTGGGTCTGTATATTTAGTGCCATTGTGCTGTAACTCAGAGCAGATCTGAGTATTGCCATTGAGATTCTTGACATAGCTATAGAATGCTTTGTGGTTGTCTTTAGAATCAGTGTCGATTTTGTTTTCATAACTAGCTTTGGAGGATTTTATCATGGATCACAGCTTCTTACTGATGTGGACCATGGAGCTCCTCCCCTCATGGGATTTTACCCTCTTTTGCAACAGTATTTTCCTTCTGTTGTGCAGTTTGTTTATGGCAGGGGAACACCAGATTGGCTTCCTTTTCTTGGAGGATAGCATCTTGGTTCTGTTTGGGATAGCATGATGCATGTAGTCATGTAAGTGCTTATAAAGTGCAATTGTGAAGGATTCAGTAGTTGTAACTGTATTGTCCATCTGCATGGCTGTCCTGCAGTTCAGCACTTCTGTCTTAAGAAGCATGAAGTTGGCTTTGGAGATATTTTTAACATGGTTTCCTTAATGGGGGTGTGGGTCCAGGATGTGGATATGTAGGGTAATTAGCTTATGGTCTGATGGGACCAATAAGGCGCTGACGTCAGGTGTGGAACACCGGTCACACAGAACAAACCAAACCCCGTAACCAACACAAATAACCACAAAGCTACTCTAAAGCTACTCTTTACTCAGCTACTCTGAGCTAAATGCTACTCATTGCCAGAAGTCTCAGCCTCAAGATGCACACACTCGAGGCACTTCTCATTATGGAGAATATTGATATCTGTGCAGTATCAGTAACCTAATTCAAGGCTCCAGACAGCACACCAGCACTACCAGGATACTACTCATTCCATACCTTCCAGCATCAGAACCTGAATCATAGCACATAGGGTGAGGATGTATCCATATTCATCAAGGATACGTACACCTCTCTCTACATGCTCTCTACAGGATATGTGCCCATAGAATGTTGCACAGCAATGTTCTTCACACTCCACAGGGGTGGGGCCACAAAAAACCCTTGGCATTCATGCTCTATGAGCCTGATGAGTGTGTTCGGCAAGGCAATGGAGCCAATCATAATGGAAGTCAACAATACAGAGATTGGGAACCTTCACACAGTTGAGCACACCTTGTTTGGCTTCATCAAATGCAGACCATGCCTGCTGAACTGGGAGGATTTCTTTGACAGTTACCTAGGCTGCAGATGATTGAAATGAGCTCCAAACAGCCTACCTATACCTCGCTAAGGCCTTTGACACCATTCCCCAGTCAGGTATCATAGATGAACTCACCAACCTGGCCATGAATCCATACATCACAAGATGGATTGCAAACTGGCTCACAGATAGATCCCACACATTACGAGTTGCTAGCTACATGTCAGATTCTACACCAATAACGACTGGTGTCCCCCAGGATTCAGTCCTGGGGTCCCTCCTGTTTGGTATAGACTTCTCAAATGTACATGCCAACACAGGAGAGTTGTGGTTGACTAAGTTTGCTGGGAACTGTAAAGTGTTTGCCATAATAGATTCCCCGGAAGACAGACATATTCTCCAGAAGGGACTCTATGAGACAGATGTGTGTTGTCAGAATCATGGCCTCAAGCTCACTGTGGAGGAATGCATAGTGATCCTCTTTGTTGAAAACACAATACCCACAAACTACCACATGGGTGTTACCCCCTTAAAAATGGCAAGGTGATAAGGGATCTGGGGACACATGTACATAGTCATCTTTCCTTTCACAACCATGTTGCCAAAGTGATTGGGTGATCCTATGTGGCCCACCTAATCAACAAAGGGTTTGCATCAGGATCCAAAGAGGTAGTGTTGGCACTCTACTCTTACATCATCAGACCCATCATTGAGTACAGTGCATCATTTTGGATGTACTCAACTTAGCATATCCGGCAGCTGTAGAGACCACATAGGTACCTCACCAAGAGGATTACTGGCCTCAAACAGTTGTGTTATGCAACACGACTGGTAAAACTAAATCTGTTCTTCATTGCGTACCCCCTACTCAGAGGCACACTCTGCCTAACATACAGAGCCATGTCCAACACATAACTGTTGAACATGCTCCATCTACACATAACAACATTGAGTCACCCTACACATTCCAGGGATATGAACCTCATCAGAACGATGAATACAACATGCTGGTGGGATAGAGTACCATCCCAGACACTTGCCTTACTGTGGAACAGAGTCCCAATGTACATCAGACAGAGCCCCTCGCTGACACTCTTCAATTGGAACCCTGATGAGTGGATGAGAAAGAGACAATTCATGCCAGGCATCACATCAGCAGCCCCACTAGAAAGGGGCTTAAGGTACTAACTATTAGAACTAGACCTTGGGAGACTACCCAATGGTGTGGTGAAAGCTGCCCAACTTGCGTAGGCTGATATATGCCTTTGTGGAGATAATCTACTACATACCTATGAACATATGTGACAGGTACATGTCTACAGATAGTAGATGTGTACTTAATTGTACAATCATGTTATACAGCAGGCATATGGACCACATACACTGTAATGCTTACAGATACTGGTGGCTGTTATGTACAGTGCGAGAGATGTGCACCTCATGTCTTTCGTGCCATTGGGATGTGTGCTGGGTGGGACGGTACTGGATGGCTCCCTGTCATGGTCACCCTCTTACACACATCTCTGCCCATCCATCTTTGGCTGATTATACTGTGTTCCCCCTACATATATATATATAGAGGTACATAGGTAGGTAATAGGCTATCTGCCTTAAGGCATATATTAGTATGGCCAGAGTGTACAGCTATCACCACCCATGGAGTTAGTTCCCTAGACCTCTGTGTAGTAGAGCTGATGAAGTGATCCATAGTGTGACAGTTCAGTTTCACATACACTCATCAAGGCTCCTCTGGAAGAGTGTCAGTGAGGGTCTCGGCTTAATGTTGGTTGGGAGCCTGTTCCAAAGCAAGAGAAGTCTGTGAGTTAGCAATGTGTCCCTCCAACATGTTCGATTTAATGTTGTGATGATGATATCCCTAGAGCATGTGGTACAGTGAGCTTGGGTTTACTTCAGATAGCGCATGTACATCAGTTCTGAATTAGACATGGACCTGTCTGTTGGGCAGAGATCTCCTGAGTAGACAGTATGCAACAGAGTACAGACTGAGTTATATTCAGTATTGTTGCATGGGGCAACTGTTTGAGGCCAGTAATCCTCTTGTTGAGGTACTTCAGTGGTCTTTCCAGCTGTTGAGGGTGCACAGTCAGATTCATCGCAAGTGTGTTGTGGTACTCTCTGATGGGTCTGATGACTGATGAGTAGAGGGAACCTCCTTTGACCTACATGCAAAGACTTTGGCAGTTTGTGGGAACACATAGCATGATTTTCTAACCACTTTGTGAATATGTTTCTGGAAGTGGAGATGACTATCCACATGTGTCCATAGATCCCTTGTTATCACCTACATATTTAGGGTGTTGGCACCTATGTGGTATTTGTATGACTGTAGCTCGAGGCCATGATTTTTACACCACATATGTCTGACTGAGGCCCTTTTTAAGGATGTCTCTGTTGTCCCAAACATCGATTATGACAACTTTTTTGCAGTCATCCACAAACTTTACTAAACATAGCCCTCATGTGTTTGACTGTATTTCTGAAAAGTATACACAAGACAGGAGTGGTCCCAGGACTGAACCATGGGGGTCAGCAGTTGTTACCAGCTTGAACAGGAGACCACAATTCTTACCTTGTGGGATCTATCTGTGCCCCAGTTGGAAATCCATCAGATGACATACATATTTATGCACTGGTTGTTGATTTTGTGGATACGACATGTGTCTGGGATGTTGCAAAAGGGCTTTTCATGGTCTATGTGGGACGTGTGTAGCTCATTTCATTGATGTATGTCCTGGGTGACTGCCTTGAAAACAGTCTAGCAGGTTTGGAAACCATGATCTGCCCATGACCAAACCGAAACTGGTAGGGTTGGGTGTTTGTAGGCTCACAATAGCTCTGTTTATGAGTTCCATCATGATGGACTCCATGGCCTTGCAGATCAGGCTTAATAGGCTTATAAGACAATAGTTCCTATGGTCTGTTGTGCACCAACACTTTTGTGGAGTGTGCCAAATGTTGCTGTAACGCATTCAACAGTTTCATATCCTGTACAGAGGGTGAGTCTCAATAGACTGTTCAGGTGCAGGGTCTGTTTGTTTTGGAGTTCACATATGACACAGCTAGGGAAACCATGTCATCCCATAGACGCCGTGTTTTTAGGTTTGGAAAGTGCTGTTTAACCATTGTATATGTGATTTCTGGGTTTTCACAATCTCCAGGTATGATAATGGGCCCGTTTGTCAGTGAGAGGGGGGTAAATATGTATGAACCTGTCTGACAAGATGTTGGCAGTGTCAGTCATGTACATTTATTCATTTACAGTTTGCACTGACTCAGACTATATATGTGTTTACATTGATATATATGACATTATGAAAGAAAGCTTCATGGTTCTCTATGGACTCTATGACAATATTTTTGCCAGAACATGGATTGGATAATGTTAGGAGGGCTCATTGTTTATTGATGATACTGATCGGAGATTTATTGATCTTCTTTGAATTTTTACTTTCTCTGAACAAGTTCAGTACTTGTAGTACATAGTTTGATTATGACAGGAGTCCAATTTATTATATGGGTCGGTTTTCATATAATTGTGTGCGCAAGGCAGGATTGGTGAATAGTGACAAGTTTCTGGGGTAAAAACTACAACTGCCAGATATGTGTGGCCCACTGCTATACTCAGACATGGCCTAAGTATGTGAGCATGCCCAGTATGACCTTTCAGTATGTTGGTGATTGAAATTTTCTAAATTTGTTGAAGTGTGTGAGCATGCCCAGTATGGACATATATACTATATGTGTGTGAAAAATCAAGTTGGTTTTTACTTCGGGGCTCACCTTTGTGTTGTACATTGACAGGAAGCACTCTGTGCCTGCAGGGCTTCCATGAGTCACTTTGCATAGACTTATCAACATTTCTACATACAGGAGGGACAGCTATTATTTGTACATTTCTACCCAGGGGGCACACCTGATTGTTACTGTGGGTGTACATAGGATGAGGGGTTCACCTGACACTTATACACATTTGCTAGGCCTGCACTGCTATGTCAGGTACTCCATTTCAGTCTGTACTGTTGCCTATCGTACTGGCTTGAGGCATACTACTGTACTACAGAACTTAGCTTCCAATTTCACGTATATTAGTTTGTGACTTCATAGCCTACCCAACCCACATAACACTGCCTGGCCTGCTGTTATCTATCTGCATAGGCCTGGGGGGAAGTTCAGAGGGTATGATACAGCATTTGTTTGTGTTTGCATTAGTCTACAATTGCCCTGCTGTGTCTGTGCCAGTGAAATGCTGTCATGGCTTAGTGGTTCAGTACTGTGACTATAGTGCACAGTATCCTGAGTTCGAGCCCTGTCTCTGCTTTTTATTTTACTGCTGGGCAGACCTGACTGGTTAAGGAACAGTAAAGCAGGTGTGAGCATGTTTACCCGACTTTGCTCGACTTTGCCTGACTTTTCCCAATGTTGCCCAACGTTGCGCTAGTTTGTGCGGTGCGCAGCTCCATGCAATTGTGCTTAAATATGCTAAATAGTGGTAAAATGTGCTTAACAGTGCTTTATATTGCTTAAAATAGGGCAATCATGCCTCAGATGGTGCTGCAGGGCTGCCTATGTTGGATGCACATAGTACACTCCCTATACATGTTTGAAAACAGGTAGTGTCAAGTTAGGCATCCCTTTTATTGTATGTGCGAGTCAGAGAGAGGTGTCATTTCCAGGGTTCCTAATGAGTCAGTGTATGTGCTATGCGTTGCCTTTTTGCCAAGGCCAGGGCATACTGGGCACACCTCCTTCTGCCTACTGGGGCAGGCTCAGGTTGTTCCTCCTCTGAGTCATGCTGTCCCTGTGCAGGCCTTGGCAATGGCAGGGGGCTATTTGGCCCTGCCCCATGCTGTTCCTGCTGCAGCTGTTTTCGCAGGATCATACTGTGTAGCATGGCACATACCATGACAATTTGGGTACATGTAGTTGGTGAGTACTGCAAGGCTCCACCAGATGTGTCCAGGCACTGGAACTGTGACTTGAGCATCCCAAACACACGCTCAATAATGTTTCTTGTTTGTGCGTGTGCCTCATTACGGAGTTCTTGTTTGGGTGTGTGTGCATTTCTGATGGGTGTCATCAGCCACGGCTCCAGTGTGTATCCAGCATCCCCCAATCCCCCACTAGGTGACCGTCAAGGATGTCCCCATTGGCAAATCTCTGGTACAGCTGCGTCAGATACCAGATGTGGGAATCATGATAGCTTCCAGGGCAGCCAGCACACACATTCATTATTATGCCCTGGGCATTGCACATGACCTGGCAGTTGATGGAGGGGAAGCCCTTGCGGTTGATGTAGACACTACCCCGCTCACCAGGTGGTGCTTTGATGTGTATGTGCGTGCAGTCTATTGCACCCACCACCTCAGAGTATTCTGCTATTTGGTGGAAAAGAAGCATATTGCTGGCCAATGCCTCACGGGAATTGGGGAAATATACATGCTCACTGACATGTGCTGACATGGCGTCCAGGAACTGGTGCAGTACCCTCAATGCTGATGCCTGTGAAACCCCCATCATATCACCAGTTGTTCTCTGGAAGGTACCTGTAGCTAGTATTTGTAGGCCAACACATACCTTGGTATCCACTAGGATGGGTTCCCCTCTGTTGCTTCTGTGTGTGAGGCGTGGCCGGCACAGCTCAACAATTTGCTGCAGGAGGTCTCTGTCCACTCAGTAGCGCTCCACTATCTTCAGATCATGTAGCCCCTGGTAGGTTACCCTGGGTCTGTACACTCTTCTCCGTCTCCTCACCGTGGGTTGCTCAGCAGCATTCACAACATCACCACCCTCAGCACCTTACACATGTTGGTTTATGATAGCAATAGCAGCCCCTAACATTTTGTCAGCCTTAAGCTTTTTAAGTTTTCACTGTTTGTATACTGCAGTGTTGCAGAGTTCTTATGAAAACAAAGGTTAGACTGCTGTTTGCAGAGTTTAAAGTGCTGGGCTGGGCTGGGCTAGTCGACTGCCTGTGTAATTGACTGATTCTGATATATTTCACCTGGAAGCTCTGTTAGTTCTCCTTGGTTAACTTCCTACTACTTCTTTTCCTTCCTTTTCCCCTTTCTGTTTCCACAAGGGGCAGTGGCGTGCAAACTAGCGCACACGTGCCCACATGCCCACACACGCACACACAAGCGCACACGCGCGCACACATGGTGTAAGCTTGTTTGCAAGAAATTTCAGATATATCCACAGCGTACACCTTTGGTTTCTTGTTTTCAGCTAGTACCACTATGAACATGCCTCTTGCAATCCTGAGCAACTCAGGGCAAACACAAGCCACTGTGCTCCAATCACCTTACAGTCTTTCAGACATACCCCCTCATGATGTCACCTATATTCTACTCTACTACTACCCTACTCCTACACTTACACTCTAGGGACATGGCTCACATGCTGGGGAAAATTGGGATTCACTATCCTTATCCTCATCTGCATAGGATTGCCTACTAATGCTTGGCTACATCTCTCACACTGAGCCCCCCCCCCCCTTAGCAACCACTACTCAGTGGCCATGGTGTTTTCAGCCTGCCATTCACCTGCATGGCAGAACAAGTTTTTCAGTGAAAATGCACATTTGTGGCTATTTTTCACTTTTTTTCATTTTATTTAAAGCACAGCATGTTTGCACGCCGCTGCGCTACGCTTAAACATCTGCGATTGGGGAAAACAAAATTTGGATTTTAAGGATTTACAACATTTGCAAATGCCAATGGCCTTATATTTGGTCATTGGCATGCTTCCTCAACTAGATTTATCCTTTATTTGGAGATGTCATAGCTCCGTTTAGCTATTTGCAGAATGGTACTCCGTTGCCAACGGAGTACATTTCTGCAGATAACACTGCTCTTACATGGACAGGTTAGTGTTTTCTGGATCGCACATTTACCTCATTTGCATAGCTTTCAGCAGCAAATGAGGTAATTTGCATACCATAACACTGTCCGTGCAAGAGTAGCTTTAGAAGCTCTCCTGCACACCCCTGCCGGCTAGTGCTGAACCGCTCGGCAGACATATTGCCTGTCTGCCGTCTTACACTACTCTTACACTCCGTGCAAGCCTTCGTAAATCCGGCCCATAGTAAATAGAGAAGGGGTTAGTCAGACTTTGTACAGGGGCATAGCCAGTGTAGTTTTAAGTGTTTTTAAGAGATGTTTTAAAATTAGTTAAAGAGGGGACAGCAGTGAGTTCAGCAGGAAGTAATTTCCAGATTTTGCCTACAGAGTTGGTAAATAAAGAGTCACCAGCTAAACTGTTGGATTGAACAGTTTGGGCTAGCCTTCTATTGGAGGACTGGAGCATTCTTAGGTTACTGTATGGGATGATGATATTTTTAAGTATGGGTGTGATTTCTGGTTGATAGAGAACTTTCGGTGCCACAATTAGTTGATTATACTGAATTTGACAGGGTAGTTCTAGCCAGCCTAGAGCTTGAAGGTTAAGACAGTGGTGTTGTCTATATGGTGAGCCTGTTGCAAATTGAGCAATATTATTATAGCAGCTAGTGAGTTTATTTAGGTCAGATTTACTTAGATTTCTAAAAATGGGAGAGGTATATAGCAGAGTAGAAAGTAAATATACCCTCTTAAGGTGCATGTTTTTTTTCTCAATGTTTATAATAATTCCCTCTGAAAACATTTTCATATAACTGATATGACTTCCTGTGTGATAATTATTAAATAACTCTGGTTTGCGGCCTTATAAACTGGCACTACATATGATTGTTTCTACTACCTAGTCATCATAGGTTCATAGATTACTACTAAGCTCACTGCCCTTGTGGGCCATTTTAAGACTAGCCAATTACCTCATGTGAGAATAAAACCCTGTACTTTGTGTATAAAGTAAAAACCTTAACCATTATGCCAACTCTCTCTCCATCTGACAGTCTCTTGGACTTGCATTTAATTAAGATTTGACAGTAACCAAAGCATCCTTTAAACAGTGAAGAATCAGTCTGATAGTAACAATGGATCCATTCTAGAGATACATTTGATTTTATACAAGGCATTTTGACCATATCATTTGTAATAATACAAAATTCATATAAATGCATATACTAGTGAAATGAACACCACTATCATTCGGTATAATAAAGTATCTATTCATTTCTGTTACATATTCATATTAACTAATAGTTGTTGTGTCTTTCGGCTTTTCCCGGTTAGGGGTCGCCACAGCGGAACTCTGGTCCACTAATGATTGGCAGTAGATTTTTACATACCGAGTTGCCGACTCTGATGCATAACCTTCAACGAAGGTACGCCCATCCACGCATGTCTCCACACAGAAGACACTCTAGCTGAGAATCGAACAGGACAACGTCTTACTGTGAGGCGACAATGCTACCGCAGCACCACCACCTCTAATGTTATTTTTTTCTGTATTCTTGTTGTTGCTGTGGTTAAAGAATGACCTTTTGCTCTTATTACAGGCTTTAACATATTTGAGATTATGGGAAGACTCAGATGTATTTTGTCTAGCTAAAAAGTATTTATGGATTTTAGCTTAATATGTCTTTTTTAACAGAAGTTTTTGCAAGGCCTTATTTTTATCATAGAGCCTTGCTGTCTCTATGCTTAGAGTTACCCTATTCACTATGTCCATTTGATTATCCTAGGCATTCAGATTTAACAATAATCCATGTATTTTATATGCCATAGAGCAGGTCAACATTGTCCCAATGTATTCTAATACTATAATATTTAATTCTCCGAGTTTGCTTTCTGGTGATTATAAATTACAGTAGTTACACTGGGGTTTCTAAAACTTACTAGAAAGAACCTAAAAGCTGTGCAATCTAATGTGCCTAAAGGTTCCACAGAGGTCCTAGGTCTTGAACCTCAGGATCATACACTTTATAGTACATAGCAGTAAGTCAAGTATTTTGATTCCATGAACACTGAACTTCTTGGTTGGCCCATATTGTTCAAAGCTAAGTTATTCACTAGTATGCACTGTTTATCCAAGAGTATGTACTATTTTTCTCTCACCATTCTATAACATACCATATGTAAATTCATACCTCTCAACTGTCCAGATTTTCACAGAATGTCCAGATTTTTGCCTCGTACCTTTTTTCTGTTCCATAAAAAAAAAAAATGGTTTTCTGACAAATTAATGTGAACTGAATTCACTAAACAATGACAGACATTTAGATTTCAGACTTTATATCCTTTAAAAAAATGCATGGTAACACAAAACATTTTTTTATAATAGCAACTTTCTAAGTTTATAAAAGCAATATTTAAAATTCGTCCTTGTTTTCATCCTTGTACCCGTATTATTTTTGACTTTGTCCAGATTTCTTGTACTAAGAAGTTGAGAGGTATGTGCAAATTGGAAATCCTTCAAAGGTGCGTGTGTGTGTGTGTGTGTGTGTGTGTGTGTGTGTGTGTGTGTGTGTGTGTGCGCGTGTGTGTGTGTGTGTGTGTGTGTGTGTGTGTGTGTGTGTGTGTGTGTGTGTGCGTGTATGCGTATCCTGCAAAAGAGTGATTCTCCGTCCATGATTAGTTTATCTGCCTTGTACCAAATAAATACAGGGAGAGGGTCTAGCTTCCCCTAAAGTTAAATCAGATAAACTGGGTGATTACTAAATGGATGAATACAGGAATATAGATTTATTAATGTGCCCCAGTTAATTTCATGACATTTAAAACCTAGCAAATTTGTTGGAATTATTTTACTTAAAGATATAATAAAAATAAAATTGGTATGCCCTCTCTCTCTAGTATTTCTTCTAAGTAGCTCAGTTTCTCATATGAAACCAAATGCGATTTTATATAACATGCAGGTAAAACTACACAGTGCAGAATATATGCAACAGTTCCCATTATGTTTCAACAACAAAATGGTATATAAACAAAAGATAGCCAAAAAAAAATAATAAAGAGCATGAACGAATATAATGTATAACATAAGTTTTTTTTTTTTACAGTGCTTTTACCACTGTCATGCAGCTTTACAGCCAAATAATAAGATCACAGAGGAAAAGAAGGCAGACACAAGTAATGTGTACGAAATGATAAGGGAACTAGGATGTATGTGGCAGAAAAGAAGGATGTAAGTAATGTGGACAAAATGTTATGGCACAGATGTAAGTGGTACAAAGGCAAGATTAAGCAATGCATATGTCATGCACAGGAGGCACTAGTGTATTTGGTAGAAAGGAAGGATTAAGTAATGTGTAGGAAATGCTAAGGTAACAGCGATGCATGTGACACAAAGGAAGGATATTGATGTGTAAGAAACATTAATGTGGCACAGGTATGTGGTACAATGGAGGAAGTAAGTAACCTGCATGGAATATTGAGATGGCACAGGTTATATGCTATAAAGTAAGGATGGAAATAATGTGTATAAAATGTTTACATGGCACAGGTGTAAGTGGTACAATGGAAGGATGTACATAATATATAGGAAATGCTGAGATGGCTCAGGCATGTGCGGCATAAAATGATGAAGGTAATGTACAGGGAATGTTCAGGTGTCACAAGTTACACAGGGAATGTTCAGGTGTCACAGGTTATAAAGGGAATGTTCAGGTGTCATAGGTTATACAGGGAATGTTCAGGTGTCACAGGTTATACAGGGAATGTTCAGGTGTCATAAGTCATACAAGGAATGTTCAGGTGTCACGGGTTATACAGGGAATGTTCAGGTGTCACAGGTTATACAGGGAATGTTCAGGTGTCACAGGTTATACAGGGAATGTTCAGGTGTCATAGGTTATACAGGAAATGTTCAGGTGTCACAGGTTATACAGGGAATGTTCAGGTGTCATAGGTCATACAGGGAATGTTCAGGTGTCATAGGTTATACAGGGAATGTTCAGGTTTCACAGGTTATACAGGGAATGTTCAGGTGTCATAGGTTATACAGGGAATGTTCAGGTGTCACAGGTTATACAGGGAATGTTCAGGTGTCATAGGTTATACAGGGAATGTTCAGGTGTCACAGGTTACACAGGGAATGTTCAGGTGTCATAGGTTATACAGGGAATGTTCAGGTGTCACAGGTTATACAGGGAATGTTCAGTTGTCATAGGTTATACAGGGAATGTTCAGGTATCACAGGTTACACAGGGAATGTTCAGGTGTCACAGGTTATACAGAGAATGTTCAGGTGCCATAGGTTATACAGGGAATGTTCAAGTGTCATAGGTTATACAGGGAATGTTCAGGTGTCACAGGTTATACAGAGAATGTTCAGGTGCCATATGTTATACAGGGAATGTTCAGGTGTTATAGGTTACACAGGGAATGCTCAGGTGTCACAGGTTATACAGAGAATGTTCAGGTGCCATAGGTTATACAGTGAATGTTCAGGTGTCACAGGTTATACAGGGAATGTTCAGGTGTCACAGGTTATACAGGGAATGTTCAGGTGTCACAGGTTATACAGGGAAAGTTCATGTGTCATAGGTTACACAGGGAATGTTCAGGTGTCACAGGTTATACAGGGAATGTTCAGGTGTCACAGGTTATACAGGGAATGTTCAGGTGTCACAGGTTACACAGGGAATGTTCAGGTGTCACAGGTTATACAGGGAATGTTCAGGTGTCACAGGTTACACAGGGAATGTTCAGGTGTCACAGGTTATACAGGGAATGTTCAGGTGTCACAGGTTATGTTGTACAAAAGAACAGAGCAAGTAAAGGTAAGCAAAAGGAAAATGGCAACCAGATGACTCCCTGTGCAGGCAAAGGCCAGTATCTCTGCATCGCTTTTCATTTTCCCGCTATGAACACATACATTATTTTACAGACCTTACATTTGTCTGGAGTTCCACGTTTCTGTGACATTTCCTAACAACAGCAGCTGATCATTTGACATAGTTCAACTGTACTGCTTTTGCAGAATGGCAAGATTTTTGCCACATATTTTGGTCCATTTTTAATAAAATTGTGTTCTATTGGCAAATCATTAAAGATTAAAGTCAGAAAATAATGACAGACATTTGAGTTTCAGATTTCGTACTCTTCAGAAAATTCATGCTAATGTAAAACCTGTCATTCTACCAACTTTTTAAGTTTCTAAGAGCAATATTTTAAAAATTGTCCCTATTTTTGTGCCTTTGTCCTTCCATTATTCATGGCTTTGTCTATATTTTTTGCTCTGAGGTTGAGAGGATGCTGGCATCATACAGAAAGTGGCCTGGTACCGTTTTCTTCACCAAGTGCATCTAATTCAATAAAATTTTTTGAGGACAATAACTTTTGCTTTATTGGTGAATGTCTCACATTAGTTTTAGCTATCAGTGAGTCCAGTTATGAGACGCAGACAATAAAGTCACTTTCTTCTGACCATTGTAAGATTGTAGTTTTGCAAGAAAAAAAAGCCATTCTGAAGTACAAAGCTTCTTTGGGTCACAGCATTAGGACAGCACATTAACTACGTGCCTGCAACTGACAGACAGCAGGAAGCTATGAACATTTCTATAGTAGTAACCTAGAAAATTTTATATATTTGTTCATAGGTTCATAGGTAGGTACTAGGCTATCGGCCCAAAGGCCTACGTAAGCCTAGCCAACAAGGTTCCCTGACTTACGTCACCCAAGAAACTTATTTTCCTGTGCCACTGTCGAGCAGAGACACAGAAGTGATCCCAAGGTGTATTTCCTATTTCCCATCCACTCATCAAGATTTTTCTTGAAGAGTACTAATGAAGAACTTTGCTTGACATAGATGGGTAGCCTGTTCCAGAGTATGGGAAGTCTCTAGGACAGGAATCTATCCCTCCAGCATATCCTGTTTATTGTGGTGACAAGGTTTAGGTCCCTAGAGCGTGTACCTTGGAGGGATTGGGATTTTTTATGTGTAGCATGTCCAACAGCTCTGAAACCACAATACGTATACATTTTCTGAGGGTGACCCAGGAAGACATTTTGTTTCGATAACTTGCTCAGAGTCCCATAGTAGGTAAATAGAGTGTGAGAGAATCAAAGCAAAGACCATGCACTGAAACTTCTTAGTATTTTATAAACTTAATCCTTTGCAAGAAACTGTTAGACCTGGTTAATTACTGCATCATCTGAAACATTGCAACAGTACAGTCTAGTTGTCACTATTATGCTAATTTCACGATTGTCTTCTCAGCTCTTCTTGTATTTTTCCTTTGATAGCATGCATTATTATATACACCTTAGTTCTCTGAAGTTATGCCTTTCAATCAACATTCTTACCAGTGACAGGAGATTGTTTGATATTTCTGACTCTGTCCGAGTATAGAAAGTTCACAGGTTCACAGGTATGCCCTTATAATTCATTTTAAGCCTAGCCAATTTCCTTCAAGGGTGAGAATCAAACCTTGTACCTTGTGTCTGTGAGATAAACACCTTAACCATTATACCAGCTGTCCCAGCCATACATTCCTTAGTACCTCCTCCTCCTTTATGTGTCTGTAGTTCAACAACCTTTATTTGTTTTTTTACTTCTTAAGCCACACCTGACAGCTTCTAAGTTTTATGATGTACTGCGTGGTTGAGCAGTTTGCTTATCACCCCAGTGTAGTGAACTAATCATTACCCTCAGTGACAGCTGGGAAAGTTGCAGTGACTTATCCTCGCTGTTAAAAAACTTTCTTTAAATATATTTATTTTTCATGTGAGTTAGTTGTTACACATAAACATATGTAGTCTAAATTATGCACTGAACTTTAAGGGGGAAAACAGCAAAGTAGCAGCACATAGTAACATTTATTTAAACAGGGAATTCTGGATAATTCTACAGAATGACTCCATTGCCTTATACCTCATTGATCCCTGTAATCTGTTCTACTCCTCTTTGATATATTAGCCATCTTTACTTCCATCAGTTTAAGTTGTACTTCTCTACACCATCTCTGCAACCTCTCCCATTTAAGTCCCTCACTCCAGACATTCCAAACCAAAACTGCACCGTTCTGACCATTCCTTCTCCATTCTTGCAACCAAAACCTTGCAGTCCCTCCCTCCTTCTCCTCTAAAAGAAGTCTCATGTTTCCCCACTTTCTGAATACAACTTAAAAGACATTTCCATCAAATATCTAACTACAAGTCCTTTTTAACTGGACACATCACCTAACTGTCCTTCACTGACACCCCTTCTCTCTATTCTCACTTGCTGCTTCCCTTCTATATTTATTACTACAATTAATCTACATTTGTTTTCTTACTATGCTAATAACAGTTGCTCTTTGGTTCTAATGTTTGTAGAGATGTTTTCTACTCTGTTAATAATATTTGTTCATTGGTTCTAATGTTTGACAGAGACTCTTTCTGTGATATCTCTGTTTGTGATTTAGTTCCATTTTATTTATTTTTTTATTTCTTTTCCTGGGCAGTGCCTGCAAATGGTATACTGTGAACAGTGTACTACCTTGGCAAACTAACTGAACAAATAAATAAATGCTACCCTGTTCCAATCTCTCATTTTGTAGTTTCAGCAATCACCAATGCCAAATTTGTACACAGTTATTACTTTAATCAGATCCTATTCTCTTTCCCTTGTACATTATTCATTTTTATTTGACTGTTACCTTAATGATTTAAAGTTTCTCCCCCAAATTCTTTGTACCATGATTCCCTTTTTTTGGTATTTTACACATCTCCTAATTCCTTTTCCAAAAAAAAAAAAAAAAAAATCAGTGTGGAACTTTTCACCCTGGTCCATCTATACATTCTCTCTTCAATTCCAGAAAGACACACACTTCAACTCCTTATAAAAGCTCACCCACTATTTCTAATTCAGATGCATTTCTTCTTTTGATGATCCATCCCTTTGTTGCAGGTATGTGTATTCAAAACCACCTATGCATAATTCTCACTTATTTGATCTCACACATATCCCAGAATTCTGTTGCCCCTTGCACACTTCTCTGATCTTACCAATACCCAGTTGATATCTCCTAAACCAAACTGGTTCTAACACAAAGGCATCCATTCTTTCATACATTCTATATTCCCAATTATCTTTGTATGTCACTTGCGTTATCCCAAAGGTTGAATCTCTTCATTTTTCCTGTAAGACTGCAGTAACTCTCATATATTTTCCTTCAATATTGCCTGTTGTGATTTCATACTGCCAACTTAACTCTGTAATTGCTGATAAAATCAGTAGTTTTTAACTCTAGATACAAGTGTCACCTTAAGTATTCAAAACTTTTAGAGCTCAGATTTCTTCTCCCACCTTCCCCTAGTCAGTCACTACCAAGTTTCTTCTTCTGAGAATCATCCTCTTCCATATATCCTAGGATTCCCCCACAGTCTTACCTCACAAAGCTTTCTTGGCCCATTATTTTGGAACTCCATTAACTGCCTCATCATTAACTATCTGTATAAATAATGTCCTCTATAACCTCTGATGCAGTTCACTGGTTGCAGCCCATAAGAGCATAATGCTCAGAAGAACTATTGCTCTTTTTCAATTGATTTTCAGCTTGCCAGCTAGTTTCTGTGTGAGACTGCTTTACAGCGGGTCTAGGAATTTGCCCTTACCTCGCTGTTATGTGATCTCAGAGCTGATATGCATAGTTAGTACTGGGGATGTTGGGGTGCAGGACAAGCTTGTCCCCTGCATTTTTTTAAGAGATCGATCATTTTAGATTATCTCAAAAATGATTGCTCTTTGTTGTTCACTCTTTAAAACATTTGATATTTGATGACAGAATTAATTCAACATAATATTTGGGCCTTCGGCTAGTGCAAATATCCTTAGAGGTGGGGCTACCAATTTGCATTATACATATAAGCCATTCATGAGGGATTCATGCATGCATTCATTCATTCATTCATTCATTCATTCATTCATTCATTCATTCATTCATTCAATTTCCTGATATCTTCTTTATCTTATTATTGTCCAAGAATAAGTTGGATCCTATCCAAGCACTGAACAGGTGTAAAGCACAGAACCAGTCCATTAAGGTACTTGCAAGGGATGCTATCCAGTAATTGCTTGTGTTTCACATCCTTGTTAGTCTTGGAAAGAAGCAGCACCCTAACTGTAGACTATCGCTTCAGCAACCCCACAATAAAGCTTACTAAGCTATTCATCAGAAATTGATCTACCACAAGATGGCATCACCTCAGGACATGTAAGCTCCAGATACACTTCCCTTCCTGATTGTATATACTGCCCAGAGGGACATGTGTTTAAAACCATACAGTAACATTCTAGGCTCGTTTCAGATTTCTGTCTCATGCTTTTCCTTCATTGTCAACCTTCCATCTGTAATGCAAAGCTCTGTAGTGGAACAGTTTCACAATTTTTCTTTCTTCCTGTTCTATCATGATTACTTGCTTATCCTCCACTGAATGTTTAATGTATAAATAGTTTGGTTTCCTGGTTTTACTTTACATGCTGACAGTTTAGCAGATTTTTTAGCACCATCAATCACATGTCCTTCTATGTTATCATTCCGACGTCTAGACTGACCCAGAGTGTATTTTCTCAGTATCTCACAATATAGTAACAACGTCTGCATTTCCATTTGTCTTTGTATTATATACACCTTGTTTTCTCAGCCTTACTTTACATCTGTAAATCTGTAGATCTGTAGTGAGAGTAGGGAGCACGTTGAGGAGACCCTGGGGAGGTGGAGATATGCTCTAGAGAGGAGAGGAATGAAGGTCAGCAGGACTAAGACAGAATATATGTGTGTGTGAATGACAGGGAGGATAGAGGAATGGTGAGGATGCAGGGAGTAGAGGTGGCGAAGGTGGATGAGTTAAAATATTTGGGATCAACAGATCAGAGTAATGGTGAGTGTGGAAGAGAGGTGAAGAAGAGAGTACAGGCAGGATGGAGTGGGTGGAGAAGAGTGTCAAGAGTGATTTGTGACAGACGAGTACCAGTAAGAGTGAAAGGGAAGGTCTACAAAAGGGTAGTGAGACCATCCATGTTATATGGGTTGGAGACGGTGGCATTGACAAAAAGGCAGGAGTCAGAGCTGGATGTGGCAGAGTTAAAGATGTTAAGATTTGCACTGGGTGTGACAAGGATGGACAGGATTAGGAATAAGTATATTAGAGGGTCAGCCCAGGTTGGATGGTTTGGAGACAAAGCCAGAGAGGCGAGATTACGTTGGTTTGGACATGTGCTGAGGAGGGATGCAGAGTATATTGGGAAAAGGATGCTAAGGATGAAGCTGCCAGGTAACAGGAAAAGAGGAAGGCCTAAGATAAGGTTTATGGATGTGGTGAGAGAGGACATGCAGGTGGTAGGTGTGATAGAGAGAGATGCAGAGGACAGGAAGAAATGGAAACAGATAATCTGCTGTGGCGACCCCTAATGGGAACAGCTGAAAGAAGAAGAAGAAGAAAAGAAGACTTTACATGCTTAGAATTGACCTCATTTTCTGGTACCATCAACTATACCTTCTTCATTATTAATATTCTGAACTCCAGATCTAGTGCCTATTTCCCATATATTTCTCAATTTGGAAATATAGTTTCCATTTACCTTTGGTCTTTGTTTATCTTACCTCATGTGATCTCTCTGTAACCACTCTCTTCATTGTGTAAACCCCTTTCTGCATCACTATTTTATCTATTTCTGATTTCTTTTACAAGGTTAATGTGTCCACATCCTGCCTTGTTCATTCCATCCCTTCACTGTAGACTCTTGGAATCCTGACTAACTCTGTTATCTTCTCTTACTTCTTACACCAGATCTCTCAGAAAAAACATGTACTATGGAGACTCCAATATATTAATTTCTACATTCATTCTTTACATATTTCTTTCTGTATGACTGTTTATTATTTTAAAATAACCAGTGAGTATTAAATAGAGAGTGGTGGTGGTGCTGCGATAGGGTTGTCGCCTCACAGTAAGACGTTGTCCTGTTCGATTCTCAGCTAAACCATCTTCTGTGTGGAGACATGCGTGAATGGGCGTACCTTCATTGAAGGTTGTACGTCAGGGCTGGCAACTCGGTACATAAAAATCTACTGCCAATCATTAGCAGACCGGAGTTCCGCTGTGGTGACCCCTAACCGGGAAAAGCTGAAAGATACAACAAGTGAGTATTAAATAGCGAGAGAGATGTTTCTCTAATACTCATCCGCGTGTCCCTGCCCAGTATCTCTCCCCACATCAAGAATCTATGGAGGATCACTAGTGATATCTGCATTGCTTACTGTACTTATTTCCTTGTTTCACTTGAAAGAAAGTTACTGTTTGTCGTTTTTGCATTTTTGCATTAGTAGTTTTGTGTTGCACATTGCACTCCTTACCTGGCACTTGGTTCTAAATAGCAATTATATAAGTCAACACAAAAAATTAAAAAACCACACCTCCCCACTCCCCCCACTGGCCCTTTTCCCCATTTTATTCCTTAATCTAATTAAGGCAATCGTCAGTCATCCTCTCAGCCTCCTCCCAGAAGGTGAATCTGGCGTAATCTTGAGGCAATGTTATAACTGCCTCATGTACACAGACCTCCCTCTCCTCCTCCCACATAGCACAATGCAGCTATTTAGCAGCTATTTAGCCAAGCTGGAGGCTCTCTCAAGGCAGGACAGGAGGACTGAAGGACAGGAGGAGGAGAAGCACCCACACACACCACAAAAAAAACCACAATAATGCTATCCACTAACACCACAATCAAACACATAAAACACAATAAACAAAAAATTTGAGGAGCTCTGAGGAAAATAAAAAGAGACACAAAAAGCAGCCCAAAGCAAACACCCCCCAAAAACAACACACCCAACACACCCCACACACATAAAAAATACATAAAAAGCAGTGTCCAAAGTAGTCAGGCCAAATAAGGCAAACAACATACTCCCAATACTGTGACTCCATAGTCCACACACTCCTCACGTCCCTCTCACCAGGGAACAAGGAGAGGGGGTCACAGAAGGCCCATCGGCCAGAAGGCTACAATAAGCACACATACACACCACACACAAGCACAAAATATATGACAGCCATTGTCCATGCTGGACACAGCCGTTGTCCAGACTGGTGTGACCTGGCATGAACTGAGACATAGAGGAGGACTCTCATTTATGGCAGAGGCAGGTATGACAGCAGGTATGACCCTAACCCTGAGCAGTATCCTTCCTTCACCAAGAAGACAGAAACAAGATGATCAGCTTTAACATAATTGGCTGAAGCTTGTGTGTCTGGTGTCAGGATCTGGTGTCTTCATGTCTGATCCAGTGTCTGTCTGCTGAAACCAACATGCTTGCCACCGCACCCTGACCCTTGCACCTGTGATTCAGGATTGGGTACCTTCTGGGAGGCTCTTGCCACCCCTAAGGCTCTTACACCCCACCAAGGCCTTTTAAACAAACCTAAAAATCTAACAAAATAAAAAGAAATGAAAAAAAATGGAGTAAGAAATGCAAAAAAAGCTGCTCAAATGCACAAGTCACCTTAGAAATGTAGGTCTGTCATGATGTCACATCCTATGGTGTGCTGAATGTCGGCGTCTGTTGGTTCACCCTGAACCTATTGGGTATTACCTCATATCTCCCTTCATGGCATTACCCGGCCCAAACCAACCAGCCTCACACCATATCCCGATCCACAAAACCTCCAAGTAACCATACACATAATTCATACCACAGAAAACTGCCATAGGCAACACACAAGGTGCAAGAGGCAAAACCTCAAAGTAGCACACCCACACATGCTTCATCACCCTCTCAAGGGCAGGAGCCATCCTCAGGCTTCCACTCAGGAACTCTATATACACTAGGATCAAACACCATATGATAAACACCATCATATTGGGTCATATAGACTGGGAACACTACCTAAAGCCTTCCTAACCAGCTAGCCTGTTCTTCCTGGATTAATAATATGGAACTTCTAGGAAGCTAGTCCATGAGTTCATGATACAGAAAATATACTAGATCTCATTGTCACAAACATGGGGACAAAATGCTCCCACACAAACATATCCCTCAACAATCATGAACGTATCTCATCCCAATCCAATGATCATCCACTATCAATCCACCCCCCAATGCCCCAAACAAACCCCAGAAACAACAGAAACAAACTTCACTAAAACAAAAGAAGCTAGTGGTACTACAAAAGGCTGGGCTGTACACCTCCTGGAAGGTCCAAGCAAAGCCCTTCCAAATAAAGTCAAATACTAAAACCTCTTACAAATGCCTTCTATACAACTGCAAAAGAACCCAAGACTCAACCCCAACCAATACTGGCAAAAAAAATAACAACCCCCATAAAAAAACAACAAGGGCACATTGACCCAGATTACAATAACAAGCTAAAACAAAATCCATAATCATTACAAAAGTATGAACACCATAAATCAAAAAAAGTAAAGGACAGTAATCCTTTAAAAACTCGAAAAAAAAAAATATTAAAAAGGACAAAAAAAACAATCAATTTTTGTTTTTAGAATCATTAGGAACAAAACTGGGAAACTCACAGATATGCTCAGAATTAGTCCAAAATGATACAAAACACTCAAAACTCATGAATTTGCTAACAAACCACAGGTTCAGTGCACAGACTGGACTCCACGGATTCAACCCCCAAAGGTGCCCCTAGTGTCAGAATGCTTAATCTCCTGGACCGCTCAAATGCATGCTAAAGCTGCTCTCTCCAAAACTAAAGATCACAGCTGCTATCCCCGGCTGTGTGCTGCTAATTTGACTCTAAATGAGGTGTGTGCCCAAACTCAGCTAATCTTTGCCAAGAAAGCTGTAAGCCCCAGTAGGAGTGGATAAGTGAGTGGCATCATGGCAACTGTGGTCCCACTCCACACTTGCAGAGGTGAAACCTCACAACACTGGCGCCCCATAAGGGAAGTAAGTGCAACAAGGCTAAGCTGGAGCTCTCTGGAATTACAATAAGCTATGGATAAACAGGAGATGGGGCCACAAAGACATTGGACATTGCAGGCATTGGATTGAACCAGATAATGACTTGTTTGGAAAACTTCTGTCATGTAGTCCACCCTGGAAAGGGAAGAGGGTGCACAGGGACCTTGATGGGGACCTTGACAATACAACCAAAACTCCTGACACAATACCCAAAGCTTACCAGTAGAAATTACTTCCACAAGGTGGTAAACATAATTCACCAGATGGGTTGCAAGAGCCCCAGGAAGGTTGCCAACCCACAGGAGACTGGTTGCTGGGGTTGCAAGTTAGTGCCTGGACAGGGCCTCCAGGGTGGTATAAGGAGTCTGTCATGACCCAGACCTACAGGCCAATGTGGGAGTGGTTACAGGCCAACATGGCTGGAAGAGCCAGCTGACAAAGTTTGCAGATGGAAAACAAGGTGGAAGCATTAGGAAATGAAGGTGACTGGGGACATATATGAAGAGAGAATCTCACACGAATAAGGACTCCCAGAAGAGTAAGCTTGGAAGTAATACCAGCAAAAAAAAATGTCAAACGCCCTAAAATAAAAAAACAAAACTGACTTCAAGATCCAGCACAGAAGAGATTATCAGGACTCTATTGACCCAGGGACCTGGGGCGTACAGATGACCCAGGTTGACATTATCACCCCATTTGACACCAGGGAGTGGTCTGCCAGAGATTCACACATGGATTCAGTGACACCTCAGGATTCACATTTTCACATCATGAGGTCATGAAGGGATTCACATCCAGTACTATTCCACCATCATACCAGTCATCCACCCCAATGGGATGACCCCGATCGATCTCCAAAATGCCCTGAAGGACCCCAAAATCTCCCATAAAAAAGTGCTCACCAAAAGAAAAAGGAGCCAAAAATCAGTCGATGAAGGCAGCATATATTCGGTGCATACCTGCTGAAGGAAGTGACCCATCTGCTCAGATACAAGATGCATAATGCTCATATTCCAAATGTCAAATCCCACCTCAAAAAATCCAAATGCTCAAAAACCACATCCCACAAAACCACTAGAAAATAGGACGATATATCTGGGATACGCTATGCTGATAGATTGCTTCCTCAGAGACTCCTAGCAATGTGGAATAAAATCCTGGCGAATTAAACAATTTGCACAGGCTGTCTCACAGTTATGAAGATGAATTCTCTACTGATCTCATTATAGTCTTCTTCACTCACCCCCCCATTCTTCCCTACAGTAATTAAAGGTTTTTCAAATCTGCTTATTAAAGTTTTTTTTTCCAGACATCATATGTTTACTGCCTTCTAGAGTCAGACTGAAGGCTCAAGATTAATGTATGGGTGACTCGTCTTTCTCCTGCTATGCTTTAAAAGTTCTGTAAGGAATCTCCTTTTTGTTATGCTTGGTTCTAAAAATATTCACCTCTCTCTACCTGATCCCTGAAATATTCACCACTCTCCACCTTTTAGTCATACAATCTAAATATCAGACTTATCTTTGCCTGTCTTCGAACTTTTGATCCCTCATCCAGTTGTTTCTGGTTTCCATAAGTGCAATGGTAATAATCATAAATTAACCTCTGCATATCTCACAGCCTTTTCCTTCTGATACATTCCACTTACTAGCTTATAAGCCACCCTCATCTTCCCTCAGTACCCCCTTTTCTGATTCCCTACATTAGTGTTTTCCAACATGGCAGGACATTCCGTTCCCATTAAAAGAAAGTATTATTAAGGAATTCTGGGATCTTCCTATTTTGGTACCACTAAACTCTGCTATCTGGACTGCATTTGGAACCTGAAACCATTAGCTACTTTTACTTCAACTTGGTTTTGACAGATCAGGTTAACCATCTTCAGTTAGTGAGCCCCTTAACAAACCCCTAACTTCATACTTCTCAAAGCCTCCATGCTTCAGATTACGTTTCTCACTATTCTTGACTTAATCCCCTTGTCACACATGGTCTTTCCCTCCATGTAGCTTCAGTCCTGCAGGGTGCATACTTTGTGCAATAGATAAGACAGTAGTTTTGTCTGTCTCTGCTTAATTAGAACATGCACTCACAAAGTGTAAAGGTTGTTTTGTGAAAAGGGGTATCAGATATGAACTTGCTACAGATATTTGTTCTTCCCATAATTTTCATGGGTGCTCGTTGAAGGTTGAAGGATTACAAAGCATGTAATGTAGCCACAACTGCATACTGATGCCACACATATCCATACCAGTTATTATCTCAGTGGTGTGCTACACTGTCTTTGAAACAATTCTGGTTCCTTCCCACTGGGGCTGATCATTTAAGTTGTAATAAAGTGCCTACAGTTTAATTCAAGGAAGAAAACAAATCCATCACACTTACTATAGCAATGGTTTTGCATTTACTTTAGTTGAAAATGTACTATGTTCTTCAAAGTACCTTTCTATCTGCAATAGCATCATTCTGATAGTAAAGTACATTTCTATGCTTCATGTGTTAATGTGTTAATTAGGTTTTGGCACTTAACAATAAAGTCAGGAAATACAAAGTTTAACATTTTAAAGCTGCAGTTAAAGGACCCTGCAGATACCCAGCTGTAAATAGTAAGCAAACTATTTCCACCCCTGAAAGACTTAAGTAAGTTCAGTGCATTCGCTGAGGAAATGCCTCCCATTGTTACAGCAGTATGAAAAAAACTATTTCTTCTGCTTCATCTTTGAAAGTTTATGCTTCAGTGCTTTCACTTCACAGTGGTGTGAATAAAAACACAATTTATTCTGTGTCATCTTTGAAAGGTTATGCTTCAGTGTCTTCAATAACACCCCTTTGGAACTGCAGTTTACAGCTTGGATAATATGTAACATCAGTACTCCATATTTAACTGTGTCCATTTCTACGTGCCAATATGTATGGCAGCTGTAACTTTCTGTGTTAGCTTTAGTTGTATCCATTTTATTTTGCAATGTTTGCTTTTAATGTGTTTTACTACCACCATAAAAAGATTTGCACTTACATAGTGCTAAAACATCAGATGATTGTTTCTATTCATATTTTATTTTTCAAAGATTTACTTGCTGTGGTTTTTCAAACAGAATTCTATTTAATAAAAAAATCACTCTCTAGATCAAGCCATTAGGAAGTCTAACATACTTCATGCAATAGGGACTTTTTATAGACAGTGCTACACAACAGATCACACCTGTAGATATTATGCTATTAGCTACAGCAAGGCATTTGATTCTGCAGTACAGAAGGTGTGAAAATCATTAATGTAGAAAGCTGGTTAAATTATAAGACCTTTAAATACTGAGGAGAAAATCTGAATGGTAGTACTTCTGCTACTGATCAGTTTAAGGACCTGTATTAAATCATCTGTACTTAAGGGACAATAGTATTGATATTAATAATACAACTTAACAATGTATGGATCTTTTAAAACCCATCATGACTGTGAACAATAGCATCTTATAAAATAGTATGCAAATATGCTTGGATAAATTAAAAAGTTAAATTAAAAAATAAATTAAAAAAAACACAATTTGATCAGATGCCAAATGACAAAATGGAATGTAAAAGTATGACAATATGTTTAAAATAAAGTGAAATGCATCTTGAAAAAGAATGCAACTGAAGTAACACACACACACGCACACACACACACACACACACACACACACACACACACACACACACACACACACACACACACACACATACACACACACACATATAGACACAAACTCACTCAGTCTAATCCTAGATAAATTAATAAGAAAGATTAGGGAGAAAAAAAAAGCTTGTATGAGTATAGATGCAAGCTGTATTGTAACACCATGTGGAGTTATGTCTCCTGCACCATGTCTATATACATCTTCCAACTCCAAAGTCACAGAGCTTCATAGAAAGTATCAAGGTTTAAACATACTGAAAAGCAAGTACTACATTTATTCCTGTGTCGCTTTGATCTCAGTGTGAGAATATTTGAGTGGGAGGGGGGTGGTTGTGCAGCTAGCTTTACCAGACAAAACTAAGTGTAATCATTAATGCCACCAATAAAATATACTATACTTTGTATGTTTATTAGTAAGTTGTGTTACTACTGTTTTCAAACAAAGCAGTATTCTGCATAATTACATTTTTGTATGGCAATGTTTGCAACATTTACCATAGTGCTGATGCGATATTAACTTGCACTAAGTATTTATAACATTTGCCATATTGTGGATGCGGTATTAACTTACACTAAGTATTTATAATGTTTACTGTATTGCTGATGTGATATTAATTTACAGTAAGTATTTGGCATCCAGCTTACAACATTCATTTGTTAACAGACACTTTTGCATAGCAGTGCATAGTTCTTCCTGTATTTTTCCAGACATTTCATTACTGAACATACTATGAAACTATTTTTCATATGCAGTATTTTACTATTTATGAATATATAAATATGCTTATCGAACAATCAAAATAATTAGTCTTATTTCCATATGCTCTCTCTATATATCAGCTGTACAATCTGGACAAATTAAAGTTTGATCTTATCACTTTAGGCATATTGCCATTTAGTCAACTTCCGTTGGCATTTTGGCACTCAGTCAAGTTGTGCTCACAGATTTGACATAGAACAATCCCTAATGATTTGTTTGTTTCTGTAGTCTGTTACTCATTAATATGAAGTTGTAGAATACTGTTGAGTCCTTGGGTACAGGAGGAATAACAGAACATAAATTGCAAAATAAGACCTAAAATTAAAGTGTATTAAGTACTTGACAAACTTGATGTGCTATAGAAGATGATACTGATAACACTGGGGAAGGTGAAAATGTCACAAAAAGTAACAGAGCTACAGTGACATACTTTGAAAGTGAGGTTTGCTTTGTTTTACACTATTTCTTTTCTGTACTCACAGAAATAAATCTCTGTAGGTGGAAGACAGCTGTCTCTAGTTGGGCCATTTTTTTTTTCTTTTGCAAAGAAAATTACTAGACATATTGCTAGACTTTATAACAATTTCACTGCTGTGATTTTACTGATCTTTAAAGTGTCATTGAGAGTGGATTCCAGATTTATCTAATTAAGTGGGCCTATTAATAAAGTCACCTGCTTCATTTGTACTTTGATTACCAACAACCACAAAAAATTGGCAATGTACAAACTAAAGGATAGGCCTTTGGATTAAGGTGGGCACAATTATGACCCTAGGACAAAAGGGCTTAACTGACCATGTGCAGTATATTAACTGTTTGTTTGTCTTTTCGGCTTTTCTTGGTTAGGGGTCACCACAGCGGAACTCCGGTCCACTAATGATTGGCAGTAGATTTTTTTTTTATGGTGCCGAGTTGCCAGCCCGATGCCCAACCTTCAGCAAAGGCACGCCTATTCATGCATGTCTTTCGGAGGCCACTCAACTGCAGGGAGGACATGCAGACTCCACACAGAAGGCACTCCAGCCGAGAATCAAACAGGAGAACCTCTTGCTGAACTAATTGTCACTAATTACAATGGGGTGTACATGGGAAAGTTGGCTGATCCACATGTCAAGGATTTTTATACTGCAGGTGGACAAAAGGACAACAGATTATATAAAGTGCATTTGACAACAAGAAAAATGAAGATACAATGCATTTCAATTCTGTTCAAACTATCACTGAATGGCGTTCAACTGCCCTTATTTTACAGTTACCATTGCTGAAAGTAAGAATTCTACTTCACATTGAAGATTTAGTTATTTCAGATGACACAAGTCTGTGGTGTATTGCAATTTCTATCTGGCTGAGGCCAGGGATCCCACAGCAAGTGATGGAAATCTGAATTGTTTTTGGTTCCACAAACACCTATGTCAGTATTAAATGGAACAGGGTTATAGAATTTAGCATCACCACCCTCAAGGCAAGTGAAATAAGGCATAATGCATTATTCCCTGGGATTGAGTCAGGACCGCTAATGAGAAGAGGAGGAGGAGAAGAGGAAGAAGTAGAATGCTCAGGATCAATGCAATGGCACTAGGATATCTGCAGTGGATGGTGGTACTTAAATATATGAATTGCGGTGTTAATATGAAATGACATACCTCAGGACATTGCTGAATGTAACCATAATACAATAATGATATTCTAAATAATTGCCCCGTTGACCACTTAATTAACCACTAATCTGAGCTATTGTCTTCCTAACCTAGATATAATTTCTAAGAATAAAAGAAAATGCTGACAAAGGGGTTATCTTCTTGGCCACAACTTATTTACATAATCTTTTCATCATGGAAGGAGCTCTGTCTCAGGTCACTGTGGGTTTCAACCCTGCAATAGAAGGTGAGGATTCAAAACCAACAGCAGCCCCCCATGAGTAACTGATTCGGTGTATGAGGGTAGCAAGGAATGCACTTAGCATTAACCTGCATGTGCATCCCCTCCCTGTGAGTAACTGATTCTGCTTATGAGGGTAGCAAGGCATGCACTTAGAATTAACCTGCATGTGCAGCCCCTCCATGAGTAACTGAGCACTTATATTAATAGTTTGAATTGTAAATATATAGGGCATTATGGAAGGCATTGCCCTGGCAGTAAAGATGGAAAAAGCACCATAAGTTAGCATTTCATTTTATTTATTTATTTATTTGTTAACCAATTATGTCTATTTGACATGTGTCCTTCTTCTAGGGTGACAAGAAAGTGCTGTCTAACTGACTTAACCAAAGTCAAACATTAGGAAACAGAGGGAGTTAAACACATGATTACAGAATGAAACTCATTAACATCACATTGACTTAAAACTCTGAGCTAAATTGCCAGCCATGATGAAGTATTGGTTATAAAGACTTAATTCTGGGATCCATGTGTCTATATTTGTTAGAAGGAAATACTAGAACAGTATCAGACTGCATGGGCTAAGTTTTCTGAATCTGTGACACTGCAAGACACAATGAAAAACAATGAGAACATTGAGCAGACACTGCTGCACACAAGAGCAATAATGTAGTAGATCGGAATGCAAAGATACTACAGGAATTTATTTGCTACTTACTAGGAGTCGGTCTAATAGCCAGATTGGTAATCACTCATTACTGGATCTTGTTGTGGCAAACAAAGCATACAAAATGTAGAATTCATCCATTTTATTCCATTGTATAAGTAATTACCTTTCAGTGGTCTTCCTTTGACAGGTTACTCCCAATTACCTTTGCTGGATAGATAATAGTCAAAGATTCCTGTCTAAACTAGAACACAAGGAGGTGATTGCAGTTCTAGAAAAAGGATACCAGTGTTGTTAACTTATTCTTAAATGTTTTGTGTCAGCTCCAGAATGACTAGGTATCTACTACCAACAAAAGGCATAGCAGTAGAAGACAGTTTTACCAAACTAATCAACAGTGACAGTTAATTAGATTCATGGATTGTCATGGTTATCATGAAAGCAAACTATATCTGACCTGCTCATCTACATCTTTAAACAGCAGCATAATCTCTGCAGGACAGCAGTACAAAGACAAAGCGTTGCACTTTAGGCAGTGGCAGACAGCTTTAGTTTCAAACCTCAGTGGGTACTGAACAGTTGTAAAAAAGAATCCCCTCTCCCACATATACACTGTCTCACCTGTACAGTGGCATCTGTTATATAATATCTGGCAATGAATTTAGAAAGGCACTCACTATCCATTCTACCTCCTTTCATCTTTCCACTAAACCTGATGCTGTTGGTATTGACAAGGAACCCTAGGTCCCCCTTCCCTTTCAAGTTGGTAACCAGAAAATAGATACCTAACGTAGTGTCCAAACTCCAAGATAACAGCAGTCTTTGTTTTCTTTTTTTAATATCCCCACACACTTTACAACATCTAACCATGTGTCTGTTTTTTTTTTATCTGTTGACTTCTGACTGATGCCTTTGCATCAAGCAAGATCTTAAGTACCAGTCTTGTCCCTCTTTTTCATCTTCATCAGATCAAACACCAAGACACAACATCCATAACAAACCATGTTCCAAATGCAATCTTCCCTCAGCTATATTTTACATTGCTATTCAAATTGACATGATCAACTGTAGTACTCCCATTGAATGGTTTGTGAACTATGAACCACAGAATAAACATTTAGAAGCCAATGTTTATGCTAAACACAACAGTGGAATTGCAGTATAATATATGGAAATCTCCTACTTCATTACCAACTATCTCTGCAAAATGCATCACTAGCTCTTTCTGTCCAAAGCCAAAATGGCTCCCCATTAAAGATCTAGCTGACCTTGGTGCGGACTTCCTTATACTACTTTAGAAACATGTTCACCTTGTTTATCAAAAGTATTAGAAAAAACATCTTGTTATAACCTTGGGAATCACTTACAAACTACGCTTAACCCCAGCAACTAATTTGCAATGCACCAGACACTCTTTTTCCACTGTAGTATTCCCAGTCTGTCACTCTCTCACCAACAAACTTAAAAACACTCTTCTTACTCAAACTCCAACTGGCATTTAAAAGACTATCTTCCACAAAGAAGGCAAATGCACCTCCCTTATAAACAGTGATGTCACCTAGCTACCGGTCTATTTTCTCCTGCATTGCATACTCTAGTAACTCGAGTTATCATGGCTATGAAGCTGTACTGCTGTAGTAATAACTACTTTATCTACACACAGTCTTAACATTGTTTAATGCCTTTTATTAATGGCTGGGATTCAAAAAGACTTACCATGAGGGAAGCCTTAAAATGGTCATTTCTCCCCTCACATTAAGCCTTTTGATTCTTAGACTGTCCTACTGTTGAGGTTTCCCATTAGCAGAAACCTCAGCATAGAGGGTGGTCTTACTGGCAGAGCTGCATGCTAATGCTGTTTAACCATGTGCTCCACCTGGGGAATACTAGCAGCTCCCTATTTACACTGCGAAGTGATTCAGAGAATGCTCAACATTGTAAAGCTCCACTGTTACGGAAAACCTGAATGTCATCAAAAGATGGCCATCACCTATTCGGCCCTACAGAATTAGTTGGGGTACAGGTTAAGTTCAGATAAGATGTGGATATGGGGGGTTAATGTGTGTGGGTGTGTGGATATCTGTAAGTGCATGAATGAGGCTGCATGAGTGTGTATGTCTGTGTGTCTGTCTGGATAGCCACACTAGATAGTTAGGTTGGGAACACAGAATTTGTGTGTGTGTGTGTGTGTGTGTGTGTGTGTGTGTGTGTGTGTGTGTGTGTGTGTGAAGGGGGGGGCTTTGCCAATGTGATGCATGAGCTGCTAGAATGAACACTACCTCCACCAGGTCTGAAAGCTCTAGTGTTAGCTAGAGTGTGATTCAAAGACATGCTAATGAGCCAGTAATGAGGTATGTCTTATTCTAGCCATTGCTGACTCCAATTTCAATTTTCACACCAGTGTGGTACATGATTTACTGTAGGTGATTACCTAAAGCAGTGATCTTCCTTTTGAATTCTATAAAATATGTTATGTTAATATTTACTCTATTATCTAACATCTTATATTTCCTTTGAATTTCTTTACTTATGCTATGTCTGAAAATGGTCAGTTTTGATCAGCACACTACCCCAGTAAACCAGAAGAATGAAAGAAAGAACAATGTTGCTAAGTAATGGTACCTATGCTATGAGCTATTTAAAAAGTAAACATTTTTACAGCTTGTCTGCTACCCTGCACTAACTTTATATTGCAGTAACAAAATACAACTTAATAAGTTAACACAACTGCCCCATTTAGTCATTGCAATAACAGAAAAAAAGCCTTTTATTTCAAATGAGATGCTATATCACCAGGCCTTTTAACAGTATAATAGGTTCATAGGTAGGTACTAGGCTATTAGCCCTAGGGCCTATATAAGCCTAGCCAAAAAGGTACCTTGGCTTTCACCACCCAAGAAAATAATTTTCCTGTGCCCCTGTCGAGTAGAGCCACAGAAGTAATCCCTGGGGTGAATTTCCTATTTACCATCCAATCATCAAGATTTTTCTTGAAGAGTGATAATGCGGAGCTCTGTTTGATATAGATAGGTAGTCTGTTCCAGAGTATGGGGAGTCTCTGGGACAGGAATCTATCTCTCCAGCATGTTCTGTTTATTGTGGTGACAAGGTTTAGGTCCCTAGAGTGTGTAGCTTGGTGGGAAAGGGATTTCTTTAAGTGGAGCATGTCCAACATCTCCGGGTTTGACATAGCTTTGTATGTTAGGCAGAGATCGCCTCTGAGTAGGCGATATGGGACGGAGTAAAGCTGGAGTTTTTTTTTTTTCAAATGTTTTATTGATTTTCAAAAAGACAAAACATAATTTCTAATAGAATACAAATGAAACAAAAGACAAACTAAATACAATATGTACATATGGCCTATATAAACAAAATGAGAATAACTTAGAGTTAGAGAGAGGTAGTTAAACATTACAAAAAAATCAGTGTAATTTCTCCAAGTACTAAGAAGATGTGGAGATCTTTAAAGTCTCAATGAGAGAAAAAAACTTTCTTCCAAGGTTGTTGATCATTTATTAGGGAAGATTCTTGTTTCTTTTACCTTTGTTTCCATTTGTATTGTTTCTTCTAGTAGAGTCATAAATTCTTGAAAGTTGGGTTCAGATGAAGTTTTCCATTTTCTTGTAATACATTTTCTAGCAATTGCTAGTATAGTCAATAGTAGATACAAATTATTTTTGCTCATAACATTTGTTTCAGTTACATTCAGAAAAATCATGGATTTAGTTAGTATGAAGGAATCTGAAAAAAATAGCTTGAAGGAAATTTCCAGTCTCCTCCCAGAATGTTTTAATTTTGACACACTCAAAAAATATATGAATCCAATCAGCATTACAATTCTGAGAACATCTCCAACAAAACAATTGTTTAGAAGAGTCCATTTTAGCTATCCTATTGGGGGTGTAAAACACCCTTTGTAAGAATTCCCATGAAAAAATCTTCCAAGCTTGTAGATTGGAAGTTAATTTAATATAATACAATAAATTAATCAGAGGAAAGATTAATCTGGTGACCTTTAGTAATAAAGTTCCAGAAGTTTTGTTTTGGATTAACTTTGTAGATTATTAAGTTTTTATAGAGCATTGAGGTTAAATTAGACCAATTATGATCATTATAAATCATTTCTTGGATAATGGAAATTAATTTTGGTTCAGAATTAAAGGAGGAATTATTGATAATTCCATATAACTCTTGAGCATGAAATAAAATGCTTTGAAGTATAAGCCAATCTGAATTTGGAATATCAAAGGTGTTTATTATTTGTTGTATGTTTAAGACTGATGTGCTCCTAATACAATCTTGCCAACAGGTAATTTTTTTTAATTCCCAATTATTTATAATGTTTTCATGCAATTTGTTGGGAATGTTTTTAGTTATTTTGAAAGGAATTAAGAGTTCCTGCCATAATTTAATGTCTACGTTTGAGTTTATGAAAGATCTAAATGAGTTATAGATGTAGTTTATGAAGACTGAGTTGGTGGATTTTGAAACGTTAAATTGTAAATTAAGCCATAATATTTTCCAAAATTTATTTATTTGATCATTTGAAAGGGTATTTTTTGTGAGTTTATTCTCATTTAAAAAAAAATAGAAATATGAAGGGATTTCCAAGCTGATGAAATTTTTGGGTCTATCTAGTTGAAAACTATTTGGAATATAGAAGCCTTAATATATGTCTCTAAGTCTGGAAAATTAATTCCTCCCATTTCCCAGGGTCTAATATGGTGAGCATAGGCTATCCTGTTTTGTTTAGGGACCAGGGAAAATTTAAAATAATTTTATTTATGTCTTGTAATAGTTTTTTATTAGGTAGCATTGGAATGGCTTGAGCTATATAGTTTATTTTTGGTAATAATGCCATCTTTATTAATTGAAGTCTATCTTCAAACTTTAGGAATAATTTATTCCATTTGTCAGTGAGTAGTTTTATGGTATTGATTTTTTTTTATAATTTGTAGATAGAGTGTTATTAATATTGTCATCTATAATAATTCCTAGGTAATTTATAGAAGATACCTGTTTTCCTATTAAATGGACTGGAATTATGAAATAATTTTGTTTTTTTATTTAAATGCATATAATTAGATTTAGATTCACTTATACGTAAACCTGAGCTATCAGAGAACCTTTTAGTCTGTAGATCTAACTCTTTAAGAGATTCTTGTGAGACACTCAGAGTTAAAAGTATATCGTCCGCAAAGAGCATGATTTTGGAATTAAATTGATCATAAATATCTATACCTTTAATTTTTGTGTTTTGGCCTAATGTAATAGCAAATAATTCTATTGCAAGAGTGAAAAAAATGGGCGACAAAGGACAGCCTTGCTTTGTACCTTTGAGTATTTTAATGAGTTCTGAATTAAAAGGACCTAGTTTACATACGCAAGATTATTTTATATAGATTTTTTATCAAAGTAATGAAATGAGATAGAAGATCAAAGATTTCTAAAGCTTTGAAGAGATAATCCCATTTCAGTGTATCAAAAGCTTTTTCAATATCGAGAGCTATTAGAAGAGCTTCTCCACTGTCCCTATTTAAAATGTCAATAAGGGACAGTATTCTTAAAATATTATCGTAAGTATGCCTATTGTAAATAAAACCAGACTGATTAGAATTTATAATGTGTGTTAAGGATTTTTTTTAATTCTATTTACAAGAATGGATACAAATATCTTGTAGTCATTATTTAGCAAAGAAATTGGTCTAAAGGAACTACATTGTTTTGGATCTTTATTTTCTTTTAATATAGGAGCGATTAAAGAATATTTCCAAGAGGGAGGAATTAAATTATTGGTTTGAATTACATTTAAGGTTTTATGGAAAATTGAGATGACCGAGGGAGGAAATAACTTATATAGTTCCATTATAATTCCATCTATCCCGGGGGCTTTATTATTTTTGCTTTCTTTAATTTTATCAACTACTTCTTTAAGATGAATTTGTTTTAAGATCTCAGATTTTAGTTTATCTGGAATTTTATTTATTTTAAGTAAACTTTTATCTACATCTATATGTTGAAATTGTGCTGAATTATTGAGTGGGTGGTCACAGTAATGATATTTAAAGGCTTCAATAATATCACTAATGTCTGATACCATTTTATTATTTCTACCTTCATGAATGATTTTTGTAATATTGTTATCTGAGGCTTGGCTTTCAACTCTCATTGAAAGATTATGTAGATGTTTGGGCAACATTGAGTGTGAGATGATTTTTAGTTTTTCTAATGCCAAATTTGTTTTATGAGTTAATATTTCATTGTATTTGTTATTTAAGTCTGTAATTGTTTTCTTTTTTGTTTTTGGATGTTGTGAATTATCTTTATTGATAATTCTAAGCTTATTTTGAATATTATGAAGTTCCGATTCCCATTCTTTAGTCTTATTTTTAAACCAAGCTAGAATTTTACCAAATAAGTAAGCTTTTAGTGTATCCCAGAGAATTGTCAAACATATATCATTTGATTGGTTAATGGCAAGAAAGTTTTGAATTTTGTGATCTAACCATGGCTTGAATTGTGGCAGTTTGGTGATGTATGCTGGTATCCTTGTTGTGAAGATCAACCTTTTAAAATCAATTTCAAGCTTTCGAATAAGTGAATTATGATCCGAAAAGGGGCAAGGGAATATAGAAAAGTTGATTATTTTCATACTTAAATCTTGAGATACATAAAGTTTATAAATTCTGGATTGGGTGCCAAATCTATAATCACTATGAGAAAAGAATAGTGATTTAGGGTCTTTATAACTGTAGGTGTCAATTAGATTTAGGTTCTCACACCAATTTCTTAGAGCTTTTCCTAGAGAAGTAAGATGGAAATGCTTTTTATTCGAGGTTTCAGAAATGTCTAAAGTACAGTTGAAGTCTCCCCCTAGAATCAAAATACCCTTATATACTTTGTTAATTAGTTCTAAATGTTTCCTAACAGTTCCTATCACTATACTAGGAAACCAATATGTGTTAACAAGTGTCGATATTCTATTATTAAATCTTATTATTACAATTGAAATAAGACCTTCTTTGTCTTCATACTTATAAATAATTTGGGGAATGATGACATTTTTCCTCCAAAGTATTAAAACTCCTCTTGTTTTTTTCTTGTATGATGAGCAAGATAGATTTATATATTCCAATGGATTCCAATTAAAGTTATCATCTTATTTTAGATGGGATTCTTGAATAAATACAACCTGAATTGTATTTAGTTTCAAGTATCTAAGTAAATTGGATCTTTTCCTTGGATTGTTTAATCCATTACTATAAAAAGACTATAGTTTTGAACATATTGTGGGAATTAAACTTGTAAACTTTTAATATTTAAATAATATAGCATATAATCAAATTACACACAGTAAACTCAATGAAGCATGCCAGATATAGAAGCATCACACTTACTAAAATACAAATATTTAACCAATTTAATTTCTGGCATGTTTAGATTATAAAATTGCTCAGTGGATAAGTATAACAGAACAAAGTACACTAGATGTAAAGCATCATTATTTCCACTGCATAAAGAGTTTCATTTTTAACTATCAATAGGACATTTGAAGAACTATTATAAATCAGCAGCCACATATTTCCTCAATATCAATATTCATTAATAGAAGGATAATAAAGTTAGTAATGTACTGGTTCACTCAGTTATGAATAATATTACTTACATTCTTTTTGGGTAGTGATTAACAGCCCAGTCAATCCCAAATCAAAATTCTGTATTAGTTCCATTGTGCTATACGCAAAGAAAATGTCTTAAGTTATTGAATACATGTAGTCAGTACTAGTGTTATGAATTTACCTAAATCAAAAAGATATGGAGTATTGTTTATAATTGAAAGTATAAGCGTCTTATTCCAGAATTATGGCAATTTATATTCTGTAGAATTTCATATTTCTACTGAGCTGTTATGCATGTCTTTATTATTTATTGTCATCTTAAAGGTAAATATTCTTAAAACTAACATAAAGTAAACATAACCCATAGAGAAATCTGGATCAGAAATTTAGCTAAACAGATGGCTTATATTATATGTTTGCAAATTAAAACTAAGAATCAATACTTGCAAGTTCATTTCTGCCTACTATACATTTAATCTTGTCTATAGTTTTAAATAAATAGAAAGCAAAATACTAATTTACCCATTAATCATCTGCTATAGTTAATTTAGACTGTCTCCCATCACTTCCTACACTAAATGCTTTGCTGTTTCATAGGATGTCTATTGTAAGAAAAACTGTGCTCGCTGCTGGTGATGTGAATGCCACACACATACTTCTTTTCTACTACATTAAGATACTGGATAAAACCTCAGCCGACATTAAAGACTCACCAGCCTCACTTACTTACAAATTAGGCATATAGTACTGGCTATAGGGAACCTAAACTGATGACATAAAAACTATATATAGAGACATTACTGAGGTGCATGACTGATGTAAACTGAGAACAAAAATCTGTTGTGAAGACAGCTGTATGCAGGGTGCTAGAAACTAGTGGCATTACAATAACTTAGTAGGAATTAGCAGCTTTATACACAGCCAAAAAAATTGAGTGCAAATTTAAAAATAATCAGAGACACTTCATCTATTAACCTGACAGGATAGGGGACTGAGATAACATATATGTTCTGAATGGTACAAGTTTACAGCTTTCAAATATAGAATGACATTCATCTTAAGCCACTACTATCATGACAAGTTAAGAGGCTCAACTAAAATCCAAAGCAAAATCTGCGTTAGTTGAGAGGTATAGGTAGGAGCAGATCAACTATTTTAAATGAACATCCACACAAGAGTTGAGCCGCACAACTATAAAGCAATAAAACGCCAGAACAGCGACCAGCTACCCTAATTTCTGCACTCATGCGCACCAATTTGAGCAGATTTCCAGCTGTAAAGCTTCCATCTCCAAGACAAGGGACATTGGGTGTTTAAACAGAAGAAGCTCTAGAATCGAGTACCCCAAGAACCACTAACAACCTACCTGTAAGCACCACACACAACCGCATTCACTCATAGCATGCCACTACACAACACATAATGCATAACTGCCATCCCACCACCGCAGGAGATCTGGGCAATCTAAACAAAACGGAGGGACACAGACCCTGAGTCAAACATCCTCCCTGACTATTGTTCTCAAAAAATTAATGAAAGGGGTAATTTACTAACTTACACTCACAGCACATTCCTCAACCATCCATATTCCCACAGAAACCAGACAAACTCTGCAGCACGCCAATGTCTCTCCTTCTTAAAACAACCGCCCCATGCAACAGCCATGCAATCACTGCAAGCACTCGCTAGTGTATTGGATCCATTGCCCGGCAATGGAAAAGCACCCAAAATAAGTGTCAACAATGTATTAGACCACGTAACAACAGATCCACAACTACATCGAGAGTTCTCCAATGTCCCAACAAGGACAAACCTGTTCACATATTCCACCGTCCCAGGCAATCACAATACACAACAACGCAGTAAACTAACCTGTCAAATCCCATAACGGGTACTGTTCACCACCAATCTTCAAGGAACTTCAGCCCTTCCGACAGCATCATTTGCACAGTTGACAGATATAACTGCAAAAACATGCATCGCACAACAGAGAGTCTATCCTCGTCTATCAAATATACAGAACCTTCTTTATTGTAGTTCTAAATTCACAAAATAGCCTAGCCAAACATATATCTTAAAACTAAACAGTGCATGACTCAACAGTAAAGCGATGATGTAAATCTGTACAGTGCACTCACTGATATATAACACGAACTGATCTAGACAGGCACCCTCCTAAAACCTGAAACATTTTCTAACCATAGAAGACATTAATATTTAGTAAATAAATAATATGAAAGAAACAATATCTCAACTAAACAGACAATTTAATCAATCAGAATAGACAAGTGAAGTCAGAGAATGTGAGATGAAAGCTCTTGTTAGTAACAACTATCAAGCTGTATATACTTATGCGGCATAAATGTGTGGGATAGATAGTACATGAGTTATTTTGATAATAGGTGAGGTTGATTTAGTTTAATCTACCTATAACTGTGTGTAAAAAACATTTAATTCTTCATATTCCTATATTTTAGGATAAGAGCTTCCATGTTAATTATGTAGATTCTATTTTAGAGGAGAGACAACATTTGTTAGCTCGAGGCTATTTTAAACAGTGACAGTAAACAGTCATAATGGAATGTTAGAATGCTAAAACTGAGTAGAGTAGTAACTAAAGTCTAAATTATAAAATATTGTAATATATGTATTTAAAAATCAAAAAAACATTTCAAAGTAAGAATTGTATAAATTATAAATACATACAGCATGCATTTAATTGCTGCTAATGAAGCAAAAATCAAGGGTGTCACTTGAACAAGCTATTATTGTTATATGGGCTCGTAGTAAGTAGCTATATTAAGGACCATTAGAGAAGTCTAAACACATGAAATATAAGATGTAATCTTAATAAGGTTCAATCAGAAAATGTAAGAAAACATTCTTATAGGTGTATGGTAGGAAAAAATACATACATTTTGAATGATTAGAAGTGAAATCAAGTCCTAGTTGATGCTTTGAGAGAAGTAGTGACTCCAGAATTTCTAGGATCAGTTTTCAGTTTCTTCTTTATCATATCAGTCCAGTTATTTTTCTCAGAGATTCTTTTTAAAGTGGTAGAAGATGACCAATCCATGTCTTCTGGAATTGCAGTTATGTTGTTGTTTTTGATGAAAGTTATAGCTTCTTTGACATTGTTGAATGTTCTTATGTCATTTGAATAAGGGATTCTGATTCCTGCAGGGAACGCAAGTTGTGCCTTTATTTTATTTTGTTTCAAAAATCTCACAAAAGGCCAGGTTTTTTTCCTTAGTTCCAAGACTCTTGAAGAATAGTCATTGTCAAATCTAATTTGACTCTTATTATATGTCAATGGATGACCTCTCCAGGCAGATTTGAGAACAAGTTATTTGTCTAAATAATTCAAGAATTTCACAATAATAGATCTAGGAGGCATATTGGAAGAAGAAGGAATAAGTTTCCCTGTAGCTCTGTGTGCTCTTTCTATACCATTTGATAGACCTTCCTTTAGGTCGAATATGTCTGGAAGTCAAGAGTTAAGAAATACAATAATGTTCTCACCTTCTGTTTTTTCTGGAAGACCAAAAATTCTAATGTTATTTCTCCTTTCTCTGTTCTCTAAATCATCTATTTTACTGATTAGCCAGCTATTCTGCTGTAAAAGAGATTCACAATGAGTTTCATCTTTCTTAAGTCTCTCATCTATGTCACTTAGAGAAGTTTCCATATCCAATATTTTTGATTGCTGCTGCTGCAAGATTTCATTAAGGACATCAGTCTGTTTCTAACAGTTGACTTTTAGATTTTCAAGGTTGTCTGTAAATCTGTCCATTTTGAGGGATAGTTCAAGTAGTGTGGCTGACATCAGTTGAATTTCCTTTTTCAGTGAAGTTTCAGAGTGTGAAGACTTAGAGTTGCTCATTTCTGTATTGAAGAAGTTATCTCCAGTTTATTTGACAGGAAAATTTTGATAGCAATGCATAAAAAATCGTATTCTTATAGAATTGAGGTTCCTTAATAAGAATTTACTACTTTTGAAAAATAAAAATATTTTTTTTCCTGAATTCTGGTACTAGATTGTGGAGCTCATAAAAGTTGCTGTTACCAGTTAGCCATCTAGGCTCTGCCTAAAAAAAATGGAGTTTTTTGAGATAGCCTGCGTAGGGTATCTGTTTGAGGCCAGTAATCCTCTTTGTGAGGTATTTCTGTGGCCTTTCCAGTTGTTGTAGATGTCTTCTGAGGTACATACCAAAAGGGGCGTTGTATTTATAATGGGTCTAATGAGTGATGAGTAGAGGGGAACAATTACCTCTTTTTTTCAGGATGAGAAATCTTTTGTGATGAGGTGAGAAACATAGAAAGATTTCCTGACCACTGTGGTGATGTGATTATCAAAGGAGAGACTACTGTCCACCTGTGTCCCAAGGTCTCTTATCACACTTTCGACATTAAGTAGACTACAAATTATGTGGTAGTTCATGTGTACAGAGTTTTTACCAAAGGGGATGAAAATACACTTTTTGGCATTGAGCTGCAGGCCATGACTTTGATACCAGGCATCTGTCTCAGTGAGGCCCTTTTGTAGTATGTCCACATCGTTAGGAGTTTCAATTATGGCTCCTAGTATGCAGTCATCTGCAAACTTTGTTAGCCAAAGACCATCTGTGTTACCCTGTTCTTCAGAGAAGTAGATACCAAACAGGAGAGGACCCAGGACTGAACCCTGTGGTACTCCACTTGTCACTGGTCTGAAGTCGGATTTGGAGTCTGCTACTTTCACAGTGTGGGTTCTGACCATGAGCCAGTTGGCAACCCATCTTGTGACATAGGGATTTATACCTAGTTTAGTGAGCTTATCTATAATTGCAGAGTGGGGGATGGTTTTGAAAGCCTTGGTGAGATCTAGATAAGCTGTGTGAACCACCTTACCCTCATCTATGGCTTTGGTGACTGCTTCAAAGAAGTCAATCAGGTTTAGGAGACATTATCTGCCTTTTACAAACCCGAACTGGGTAGGGTCCAGAGTTTGGAGATTACCAATGTCTTTGTTTATGAGTTCCATGATGATGCATTCCATGGCCTTGCAGACCAGGCTCGTCAGGCTAATGGGGTGGTAGTTCCCGGGGTCCATCATGGCTCCCCCTTTGTGGAGTGGGATAACCATCGTGGTGCACCATTCAGTGGGCACAAAGCTTGAGGTGAAGCTATGATTGAACATGGTACTTAAGTAGGGTATGATTCTGTAGTTAGTGTAGAACAGTGTCTGGGATATTGTCAGGTCCCATGGATGCTGTGTTCTTGGCTTTGGAGAGTGTGTTTTTTACCAGTGCAGCCATGATTACAAGAACTTTGCATTCTCCCGGTATAGAGATGGGCTCTCTAGGGGTTGAGAGGGGGGGGGTAAAATTAGCACTGACCCTATCTGCCAGGATGTTGGGAATATCAGTTGGTTCTGTATATTTAGTGCCATTGTGCTGTAACTCAGAGCAGATCTGAGTGTTGCCATTGAGATTCTTGACATACCTATAGAATGCTTTGTGGTTGTCTTTAGAGTCAGTGGCAATTTTGCTTTCATAACTAGCTTTGGAGGATTTTATGAGGGATCTCAGCTTCTTACTGAGGTTGACCAGGGAGTTCCTGCAGTCATGGGATTTTACTCTTTTTTGCAACAGTTTCTTTCTTCTGTTGTAGAGTTTGTTTATAGCAGAGGACCACCAGATTGGCTTCCGTTTTTTGGAGGATAGCGTCTTGGTTCTATTAGGGATAGCATGATCCATGCACTTGTGTAAGTGCTTATAAAGTGCATTTGTGTAAGATTCAGCAGTTGTACCTCTATTGTCTGTCTGCATGGGTGTCATGAAGTTTGCCACTTCTTTCTTAAGAAGTGTGAAGTTGGCTTTAGAGAAGTTTTTTACTGTGGTTTCCCTAATTGCGGGTGTGGGTGGGATGTGGATGTCTAGGGTGATTAACTTGTGGTCGGATCTGACCAACGAGGAATTGACCTCTGGTGTGGAACACCGGTTGCCCATGTTGGTAATGACCAGGTCTAGGATATTGCTGCCCCTGGTGGGTGTGTGAATAAGTTAATCCAAGGCGTGACAGCAAACTTGTTTTATTTCAATTTTTTATATACTCTAGTAATGATACTTTTTATGGCCATGTACCCAGAGTGTGATAACCATTTTATTATGATTTAACAGGTGGTCTGAATGCTTTTGTTCATTCTCTTCATTATACACTTACTTAGTACTTCGTAATATACTCCTTGCAAATTACTGCGTGTGATAAGTTCTTCCTGGTTCTGTCTATTTTAATGTGATCATAGTTCATTACATGACTAAGTTAGAGGGCAGACTGTAATGGAACTGAATATTTAGTAGAAGATAGAAATGTGACAAATTTGTAAAAATGTCACCTGAAACTCAATTTAGCCCCAATTATTGCAGAACTCAAGATTCAGAGTGTGAGAGAGCTGGTCTCAGGAACAGAATGATACTAACTGGAAATACTGAGGGAATGAAGATATTGTGAGCCAATGAATGAAGCAGAACAGGCATTTCCACCTTCTGAAGCAGCGTTGTACTCCAGAGTGAAGAACTAATTATTTGCTACCAGCTGCAGGGATGCTAGTTGATTTCATTGCTGACATTCATTTGGAGCAAATGGACCTCCCAAGAAAATAGTTAAGCTTCTAAAAGCAAACTGAGCAGTCATTCACCCCATGACTGTATAAAGGCAAAGTTGTTCCATAATTAGTAGTTACTACACTGATGAAAAAAAATGGAAAATAAACATATCCAAGACTCTAGTGGACCAATATTATTTTGCAAAATTGTCCTATGAGGCTGATAAGTTGTGTCTGATGGTACAGGATAGAAATTAGAGTCTGTCATTATGATAATTTAAATACAGTACTGAAGATCCATTGCTCCCACAGATAATATACAATACCACTGGCTGGTTTATAAGTCTTCCTTTCTCAGCAGAATGAGATGTTCATCATACCTAATCAGCAAGTTTGATTATTTATAAACAATGCAGCTTTTCAGAAAAATGAGTAGCAGTTAATCAAGAATTAACCCTCTTACATTAGATACCAAAAAATGTCATTTTTGATTGGATGAAAGCACTTAAAAAAAGTTGTATGTTTGAAAATATAAACAGCTTACAATCTATGCCAATTGTTGGTATTTGTTATTGCTCACATTTGTGCACATTCCACTTGAAGAATTTTTGGTTTACCAATTTTGTTATGTGCATAATAACTCACTTTCTTTTGTTATATGGCATAGTATCCTAAATAAGCACAGTAGCACAGAAGCACCAAATGTTATTCCCTAAGTACTGGATATCATGAAATAATAACACATTATGAATAATACTTAATACTATTAATAGCATTTGCTATACACGTGTCACTCAGTTTACCAGTATCACTGTAATGTACATATGCAAGGACACATGGGACCATTAGGCTATGCCAGGCACATCTGCCATATATTTTCATTTAATGTTAAATTAACATATTATTGTATTAATGTTATACAACAAACTGTTGTATGTAGCATATTATCAATGGTCCCCTACTCTAGTGCTTTCCCTCTGTTTCCTTGATGAGTATCCGAAGAAATATTGTAAGCGTTCTGTTCAGAAAGTAAGATTGCAGCATGTCAAGTTACCACCCACCTAGTAACTATGTTAAGTCCTAATGGAGTTTTCTCTCTCATATCTTTGCATTCCTTCTCTGACCTCTTCTACACTAGTTTCCCACTCTGCTGGTCAGTGCCGGTCTCTTGTGACCAGTACAAAGGGTCCAGAATCACAGAGTCTATTCTTCTGTGTTTTGTTCTTCAGGCACTGATATTTCTAGTTTGCAGCTGTATAATTTTTTTTTTTTTTTTTTACTTTTATAAAATCTTTTTCTGAAACAGGGTTTCATAAATGTGCAGCTGTTTGTAGGGATCTGCCCAAGAGCTTGTATAACAGAAATAATTCCTTTGATCAATACTTTCTAGTTTTATGTCTCCTAAAAATAACAGACTGATGTTACCACATTACCTCCTGATAAGAGGATGCGGTAGTGTGGCACAATAATGCGATAATGGAAGAATTACTACTTGCAATGGGGAGGCATTTATACACACGTGTAAGAGAGAGAGAGAGAGAGAGAGAGAGTGTGTGTGTGTGTGTGTGTGTGTGTGTGTGTGTGTGTGTGTGTGTGTGTGAGTGTGTGTGTGCAAGAAGAAGAAAGGCCAGACTGCTTAAAAGTGCCTACATTCCGATTATATGCTTGTTTCTGTACACTTGAAATTAAATTTGAACAGGAGTGAGTTGATAGCGCATCATTTAATTAATTTCTCTTTGGTTTAGTTTAAATCATATAATCTTAAAATGGATATAATACAATATAATAAAATCTTATGCAAACAGAGCTATACCCATGATTTCTGGAGCTGTGTGGCAGCTTACAGAATGTAGGCTCCCTCTACATCTGTAGACATTCAACTCCCAGGAAGACAGGCTTAAAAAGAACATTTTGTAATGCACCACAAACACAAAATTGTGAAGAAACACAGAAGAATAATGCTGGAAGTAACTGAGGATGTATTCATCTTCCTGGTGCTCTGGCATACGTATTCACTGGGAGACAAATAATTCTACTGAAAAAAATATAACTGTTTTTATACATTGACTCACACTAATCATTAATCAATCAATTAAGAAATTAACAAATAAAATCATTAAGAAATGGATTCAGGTCAGAAACTACAAAATGTCACTGCACATTAGAGTATGACAGATTGAATGAGAACACAATACTTTACTGTCCAGAGGTTTTTCTTGGTCCAGCTCCGGTTATGCCAGCATGGTATGCTGGGGATCTTGTGTCCATGTCTCAAATGACAGTTAGCATGTCCTTGTCACTTGTATGATTTTAACCGTGCTTAAACATAGAGCTTTATTTGTATTTGCAATGAATTTGTTTATAATTTGACCTTAGAGTGATGCAAGCTATTTGTAGAAAGAAAGTGATGGACGGGATGAGAAAATATAAATAGTAGAAGATTATGGAAGCTGTTGGGAGAGTAATGTTGGGGAGATGAGAGGATGTTTTTTGAAATTGTTTAACTGTACTATTATGAGACTTGTTAGTTGAGAGATGATGACAGAAGAGAAGTTGGAAAGAAGCTGGGTGGGGTTTCAGTGTGCAAAGATGATGTGATGAAGGGAGTGGCTATTGAAATGTAAATGTATTGACATTGAGGTGGGTGTGAGCGGAGGTAGGGTAGAGAGTTAAGTGAAGCCACCCCCATGCTACACATAGTGCACCTGAGTGGAGTGTGGCTAATTAAACCCTTAGTGTGTTTTTCAAAAAACAATCTGTAAAATTGGGATTGCAGCCCCAAGTTTTAGAGATTGAATGAATAGGGACACAGAAAAGAAGACTACTATTAATGCCTATTCTTGTTGAATACTATTAATAGTATTTAGTATCTCTAAATCATTCATACAGTTATGTCAAGTTTTACACAACAATGATCAGTCTTTTATAATGGCCAATGCAATACAATCCCATCATTTTTACCCTGGAGAGGGACTCCAAGCAGGGTTGTCTTCTGTGTCATTTTCTGTTTGTTTTTGCAATGGAGATCCTAGCTGGCTATCCACAACAGTCAGCCTAGAACTGCACCATACCACTTGGTTTGATGATGATGATGGAATGCTCTGGCGTAGTCATCCATATGTTAATATGCCCTTACTTTTACAGGTGATTAAAAAGTCAGGTATGCAACTAAATCAGTAAAGCAGCCATTGTCACATAATGGCAGTTGTAAAAGGCTAAGGGATGCTTTGCATGTCTACAGGATCACAGTGGTGAGTCAAATTACATATGTGACTATTATGATTACCTGATAGTTTGGCAACATAGTGGAACCAAATGAGGACAATCTGAGAAAGGAGATAACTAAGCAGTAAGCTGACTGTAAATACTTAAACCTTAAATTACTGGCTAAATTAGTGCAGTAAGGATTGCAGTACTACTATTTTTTTTCTTGATGATATGGATTGGGAGTGCCTTCTGTGTGGAGTCTGCATGTCCTCCCTGCAGTCGAGTGGGCATTCGAAAGACATGCGTTGAATGGGTGTGCCTTCGTTGAAGGTTGGGCATAGGGCTGGCAACTCGACACCATAAAAAACAACTGCCAATCATTAGTGTACCGGAGTTCCGCCGTGGTGACCCCTAACTGGGAAAAGCCGAAAGACAAACAGCAACATTTGTCCTAGCTTTTCTTTACAACATATCCCCCCAAAATACAAAGGTTATTCGATAACCTACCTTGGGATTTCAATCCTTCTTATAGCATGCAAAGTCCTTTGTACATCGATGAAACGTGAGGGTGGCCCTACCTAATTTTTGACATTGTGCCTGTGCAGCAGTTTGTATCCATATGATCATAAGAAGTTCTAGGCAAATGGCACTGAGGCCCTTTATGAGCCTAGCCAAGTTCTATCATTATTTCCATGATCAGCACCTAATGGCCGTGTCCAAGAGAGACACTGGTGCAACCCCCAGGGTGAATTTAGGGCTACCCATCCAATCGTCCAGATTGCATTTGAAGAGGGCCAGTGAGGTGCTCTGTGTGACATGAAGTGGGAGTCTGTTCCCAAGAGACAAATTTGTCCCTCCAGCAGGTCCTATTAGTGTCATATACCAGGTTAAGGTCTCTAGAGCAAGTAACCCTGTGTGCCATTTGACTTGTGGATATGCAGCATTTCCAATAAAGCAAGGTCAGAGATCGCCTTATATGCAAGGTAGAGATCTCCTCTGAGTAGTCTGTATGAAACAGAATAAAGTGACAGTGATTTCAGATAATCCACATAGGACAGATGCTGAAGACCTTGAATTTTCCTTGTGAGGAACCTTTGTAGTTTCTCCAATTGGTGCAGGTGCCTGGAAATGTACATACCAAAAGGGGTGTTGTACTCAATTATTGTTCCGATGACGGAAGAGTACAGGGAGGTTATAACTTCTTTTTTTTTCTGAAGTCAATGCCCTTACATATGAGATGAGCAGTATAGAATATGCTTCTTATCACTATGGAGACATGGTGAACAAAGATAAGATGGCTATCTACTTGTGTGCCCGGGTCTGTCACCACTGAGTGCATACTTAGGATGTTCCTATTGATGTGGTAGTTAGCAGGAACATCACTCTTACCGAAAGGGATGACAAAACATTTTTTGTATTGAGTTTAAGGCCATGACTTTGGCACCAATCATTTGTTTGTGTAAGACTCTCTTGTAGGATATTGACATAATTTGGAGATTCTATGACCAGTCCCAGTTTCCAGTCATCAGCAAACTTTGGCAGCCACACACCTTTAGGTTTTGCTTGTATATCAGAGAAAAAGATTCCAACCAGATCCCTGTGGAACATCACTGGTTACAGGTCTGCTGCTGGAGGTGGATTCCCCTATTTTGACTATATGTGTTCTATCATTGAGGCAGTTAGTGACCCATCGAATGATATAAGGGTTGATAGCTAGCCGGGTGAGTTTGTCAATGATGCCTGAGTGAGGGATAGTGTCAAAAGCATTGGCTAAATCTAGGTAGGTTGTATGCACAGATTTCCCCTTGTCCAGGCCCTTGATGAATGTCTTGAAGAAGTCCACCAGGTTTAACAGGTATGATCTCCCTTTGACAAATCAAAACTGAGTAGGGTCAAGTATTTGGAGATTACCTATATCTTTGTTGATAAGGTCCATGATGATTCAGTCCATAGTCTTGCAGATAAAGCTAGTCAGGCAAATAGGTCTATAATTCCTGGGGTCAATGGAAGTATCACCTTTTTGCAAGGGAATAACGGTGGCCATTTTCCATTCAGCTGGGATGAAGCCGGTGCTTAGACTATGACTGAAAAGAGTACCCAATGGTGTTGTTAATTCTTGTTGGAGCCCATGTAGGACACAGCTTGGGATGTCATCAGTTCCCATAGATGCTGTGTTTTTGGACTTAGAGAGGGCGTTTACAACCTGCTCTTTAGAGATAAAAGGTAGGGGACAGGTGGTAGGGATGCCATGGGGTAGATGTGGTGGGGACAAGGGAGTGAAGTTTTCACAGAACCTGTCAGCCAACAAGTTAGCTATGACCGCAGCCTCAGTATATGTGGTATCATTAACTACCAGTTCAGCACAAATCTGGGCCTTTCCTTTTAGATTACAGATCTAACTAAAGAATGTCTTATGGTTATCCTTAGTGGAGGAAGCTAATTTGGATTCATAGTTTGGTTTGGAGGACTTCAAAAGAAGTCTTATTTGCTTGTTTAAGCTGAGGAGGGAGTGTTTTCTGTTTAGGGCTCTCTCCCTCTTACTCTTAGACAGCAATTTCTTCCTCTTATTGTAAAGCCTGTTAATGTCGGTTGTCCACCAGGCAGGTTTGCTCTTCCTTGAGGTGCTTGTTTTGGTTCTATCATGTATGGCTGAGTCAATGCAGTTGTACAGGTGTTTGTATAAAGCATTGGTGTAGAACTTGGCATAGTTGCAGTGAAGCTATTTACACCATCCTGTAAGAGGTTATAATCTGCTTTGCAGAAGGTTATTGGTTTAGTTGCTGCTGGAGGGGTCAGATGTGATAGTTACTTTGAATGAGACTGATTTGTGGTCATATCTCACCAGGGAAGACCTCACAGTGGGGGTGCTACATTTGTACCCCATATTGGTAAGCTCCAGATCCAGAATGTTGGCACACCTTATGTGGGAGTTAACCAGCTGGTCCAGGGCATTGGAGTTAATAAAGTCAAGGAATCTTTGGGCAAGTAAGTTTGAGCATAAATAATTTACTCAGTTAATGGACGGGTAGTTAAAGACACCCAAAACCATGGTGTTTGGATGTATCTTGATAGACTCAAGTAGATCCAAATAGGCAGCATGAGTTTCCTGATTCATGGATGGGGTACTGTAGCTGACAATGACTTGAATAGGTGTCCTACTAACAGTTAATTGCACCTGAAGTATCTCCAGGGAATCATACTGTTTAACCAATCTGGAGGTGTATTTATCTTTAATGAATATTGATACACCACCTCCTTCAGTTTGTGGTCTGAATGTGTGGATGGAGGTGTAACCTGGTATGGCTGGGGTGCTCTCCACAGCCTTGAACCAGGTCTCTGTGATGGCACAAATGTCTGCATCTTCCAAGGTGAGGACTGCTTTCAGTGAGTGCGACCTATGTCCATTAGCAAACCGTGCTGGCTAATGCCTGGAATTTATGTAGCGCAAATGGACTGCAAAGATGACAAACTGTTTAGAAGAGAAATGCTTTGGTATAAGGCCATGGTGGAAGAGAAAGACACATAGGATAGGGATAACTTACCTTTGACATGGGCTAGGATATAGTCCTTTCAAAAAATACAAGATAGTGGGTGTCTCCATTTTCTGGCAAGACTGGGTAGGGTAGAACTTATTTTCCTAGGTCAAACTTATAGACAGCTCAACATGTCAATTCATTTCTTTCTAGGACTGTAATGAGAAAGGAAGGACCGAAAAGTTACAATTCTATTAGTACCTCCAGCACAGAGATGTATATTTCAAAATCAGATCAGGTATTACTAGCCCTAGAATGAGTGGACACTTTTTTAAGGTCTGGGGATATAATGATAACCAAATATGTAAACACTAGTGCCAGAAGTAGTCGAATTCTCAACTGGATGAGTACAGGAAGTATCAAATGGCAGAAGACTGAATGTTAATATGTTGGACTTTGTAATTATGCCATCATATTTATATGTAACAAAAGCTTCATCACTGGTGCTGAATGTATATATATGCATGTATATGTTTGAGGGTTAGGGAAGGGGATATGTTTACTGTAGCACTTGTGCACATGTATGTGTGAAATGTGTGTGTCTTGTTTACTGGTACTGTTAGCGAAAATGTGATCAGTAGGGTTAGGGTTAGCATGCATGAATAAGATGGTACAATGAGCTGTGGTTGCATTTATGTACTGCATTGATATGAAATAATGAATAAACAATATAGCAATAATAATAAGAATTACAGGACAGGTGAGGCTGTGATTTTACTAGGCAAAAGGGGTAATCGTGTTCTTCCAGGCAGGGGGTCAGAGGAGTGGTATTTTGTGTCCCTTCTATTAACAGATCTCTTACCTCTCAACTGTACAGATTTTTCAGAATGTCTGCATTTTTGCCTCATATTTTTGGTGTGTTTCTCCTAAAATCTGTACCTTTCTGGCAAATAATTGAGGATTGACGTCATTAAATAATGATAAACATTTGAGTTTAAAATTCCACAGCCTTCAGAAAATTCATGCTAATGCAAAACCTATTATTCTATCAACTTTCTAAGCTTATAAGAGCAATATTTAAAATCTGTCTCTATTTGTCCCCCCATAATTTTAGGCTTTGTCCAGATTTTTTCTCTAAGAGGTTGAGCGGTATGTTCTTGTGAGATGTAGCTGCTCATCCATTCAGCTTCGCTGCTCAACAGCTCTACTTACATTGTTGCTTATCCAGGAAAAAAAAGTCTTAAATCTAACAAGGCCTTATTCCCAGATGTAAATCTGGAGGATGTCAATGGTCCTTATAAACTGCTTTGGCACTCAGAGGGGCATCATATAGTGATTTACAGTTTATGTTGCCATGGAATCTGCATTGCACCAAGTAATATACCACAATGTATCTCACAATTGTTCCCAACCATTGCTTGTAAACTAAACATTATTATTTTTAAAAGTGTTTTAAATGGGATAACCCTGTGAGTTAATTTGTAATTGAACAAAACTGTGCATCGTTGTAAATCTGTAAACATGCAGAGTACTAATAAATGATGCTAGGCACTTTGACTCGCAATTACCTTCAGTAATTATATCCTCTTTATTTTATAATAATAGGTATGTTTGAAAAGGGGGAATTTACAGTGGAAATTATTTAATTAGTAAATGTTAACATTTCTATTTTCACAAAAGAATGCTATAACATTTTTCAGAGCAGACAGAGTCTGCCTGAGAACATAAGCCACATTTTTTTTTTACTTTGTGTACTGAACAGAAAAAATAAATGGCTGAATGACTGCCAAAAAAGTCTAACTGGCAATAGCAATTAGCTGTCACATAAAGAATACCCAGCATACAGAAGCATAGCTCTTTGACAATAAATACAAATTCTTTTTTAGTTTTGAAGACACCTGCTGTGTAATTCATTTATCGCAGCATACAAAACACAGAAGTAAGTTTTGTTGTACAACATTAAGAAACAGGTCTGAAAACTGCAGCTGTTTATTATGTCTCTAGCCTTTTCAGTATAAAGTAAACTGATGTTTATAAGGCTATGTTAAATAAGCATTGATGAGTAATTACAACAGAAATTAAATGTCAGCAATGATCGAGATTTAGAAATGTGTTGTATAACCTACGAGAAGACATGTTTTTTATGTGGCATGAAAAATAGATGACTGCAATGTGGGAACCACTATCTGCTGTTAGGTACATCTCCTCAGCAGAAGGCTATGCAAATTACATTTCCATGAATGAACCCTGGGATTCATGGATACTATGGCAGAAGTAGTGCATGGACCCGGTGCAAATAACAATTTTTGGTATGCAGTAGGCACAGGCAGTCTTTTACTGTCTGGTGTCTTGGTGGGTGTAAAACAGCCAAGGCAGACTGTGTTGTGTCACTAACATGCCATTAGGACAGCTTATACATGGACAAGTGATTCTGTTTTGTTAGTCACCAGCTACTGCCCTATAGCCCAAAAATTACAGAATAAAGCATACTTGAATAGTTCTGTGGGTTGGTATGAAGTATGAAACATTGATATTTTGGTCTATGTTTCTAGATTACTTCTAGTCCTAAATCTGGATGCAATCTTATTAACAAATTAATTTCTACAACAACTAGCTTGTCTATGGTGCAAATTACATGAAGCTGTCAAGACAACATGTATGTCTACAAGATCTACACTGCTTAATGACCCTGTGCTATTCCTGAAAGATTGAAAAATTGACAAAGTTGTTTGTGTTAGCTTATATTTTGCACAGATAGGTAACTTAGTACTGTGCATTTCTCACTGTATTTGCACCAGGGAGTAAACAGCAAGATGGGGGTATCATGGGGGTATCACATATATTTACTGTACAAATATATCACTGCAAGATGAAAGGGGGTGTTCATCCTTCTTGGGTGCTAGATACTGAACAAAAACTTGGAAGGTGTTTTTATACCTTCCTGGGATATTGGTGACTGAAGTGCAATGCTAGACATGCCTGAGGGATTCATGCATGCTGCATATCTTAATCCTAACATTTGTATTGGGAATAGATCAATGTGAAGTATAGGGGATTAAATACTCCGATGTTCTATGTATGCTGCCTCTGCAGCTGTGTATTTATGGAGCACATTATGGTCAGTGGTCAGTGGTCTGGGCTGCCTGCAGTAACAAAGGCTTCTGCAGTACTGCTGGACTGTATATAACATATTTAGTGGGGTCTTGTCATATTGTTTATTTTTGGGCTATGCTATTTAGCATCAATGTGCTTTAAGCGATTAAGGACTTCACAAATTCTACAGAATGACTAACATAATGTGAAATGTAAACAAGGTTTGTTCTTAAGTCATTTAAATATTTTTAATGTTAAATAACTGTTTTCGTTCACAACTAGTTTAAAGTTCAGATAGCTTAAACTTCAGCAACAACTTTCTACAAATACAATAAAACAGGATTCATAAGGAGAAACCTTATCAGGAGATGACATTTGTATTGCATGATAGTTTTTTCTGGAAGAGTAAAAATGAGTCGTATTATCTGTGGCAATCACCCTTCTTACAGGGAAACAAATGCATGATTTCTGGAGGTAATGTTAAGTTATGAGGGTGAGTTTTTAGGAGCTCTGAGTTGTGGAAATAATTAGTGTATTAAAATCCTTAAAATTTGCAGATGTAGGTAAGTCTCTTGTTACTCCATGCTACTTTGATTGCTCAGTGATTAGAATGAAGCATATCATGATATTTATGGAACTGTGATCAGCCTAAGATTTGTATTGTGTGAACCTGTTTTCTAGTAGTCTTTAGAATACTGTATGTCCAGCATGTCTTTAGAATACTGTATGTCTAGCATATCTTTAGAATACGGTATGTCCAGCATATCTTTAGAATAATGTATGTCCACCGTATCTTTAGAATACTGTATGCCCAACGTAACATTAGATACTGTATGCCCAGCATATCTTTAGAATATAGTATGTCCACCATCTCTTTAGAATATTGTATGTCCAGCATATCTTTAGAATACTGTATGTCTAGCGCATCTTTAGAATACTGTATGTCTAGCATTCTTTCGAATACTGTATGTCCAGTGTGTCTTTAGAATACTGCATGTCTAGTGTATCTTTAGAATGCTGTATGTCCAGCATATCTTTAGAATACTGTATGTCTACCATATCTTTAGAATACTGTATGCCCAGTGTATCTTTAGAATACTGTATGTCCAGCATATCTTTAGAATACTGTATGTCCGCCATATATTTAGAATACTGTATGTCCAGTGTATCTTTAGAATACTGTATGTCTAGCATATTTTTAGAATACTGTATGTCCAATGTGTCTTTAGAATACTGTATGTCTAGCATTGCTTTAGAATACTGTATGTCCAGCAAATCTTTAGAATGCTGTATGTCCAGCGTATCTTTAGAATACTGTATGTTAGCTAAAATTGTCAGCACTACAGCAGGAATCTGTTTCTTCCAAATTGGTTCCCTTAACTTCTGTATAAGGACCTCCAGCACTTTCAAATTTAGTGGGCCTACCAGTCTTTAACTCTGTAGCTGTCTCCTTCATCAAACAGTCCTTGGCCCATCATAATATGTTTTTTTCCTTCAGACTAAAAGAACAAATGGCAATACAGGCAGGTGCATCATGCATGAAGTGTTAAAAAGTGAAAAAGTAGGCGTGGGTAATGATTATTTTATATTAGTGAGATGTTTGAGGAACAGGATCTTTCTCTTACTCACTGATTTGAAGAAATAGGGAATAAATGCTCTGTTTCTTATCTATACAGTTAAAAAAATGTTTGCAGCCATTTATGTAACAAAGGACTATAGCTCCTGATAATACCTGGAAAGAACTGCAAAAGCAATGAGATGCAGATGGAGTGTGAAAAAGTCCAAGCCATATGCTCTACCTTATATCAAGGTTCTGGAATTAATGGTATAGAAAACTGGAGGAAGACATTGCAGTGATTTTGGCAGATCAAGATAATTAAGGGGGGCGGAGCCTGAATGGCTAACTGAAAGCAGCAGTATTTTAGAGCTCCATATAACTAGTTAAATAAGACAGGAAAAAATATTCTTTTTTTTTTCAAAGTATAAAATCTTATAGATAAAGGACTAATTTACATGATTAGAAAATTTGGTGAAGTTTTACAAATAATTTCCTGTCAAAAAGCTTGGAGATATATTCACTTGTTAAAATGAGCAACTCAAAGAATTCTCACCAGGATGCCGCCTTAAAGAAGGAACTACAAAAGATGGCATCTACCCTGCAGGAGTTGTCTTTGAAGATGGATGATTTTAAAGAAAACCTGGAAAATCTTAATACAAGCAGTCAGAAACAGGCTGACACCCTCAAGGAAATGCTACAATAACACCAGACAAGGATAACAGGAATAGAGATTTCTCTAAATGACTTAGAAAGCAGACTTATGGAAGAGGAAACACAGAAAGAACTGCTTCTTAAACAAAACACTTGGTTGGTTAATAACGTAGATGACTTGGAAAATAGGGAGAGGAGAAATAACATCAGGATTTTCAGATTACCTGAAAACACAGAAGGTGAGGATATTATTTCCTTTTTATCAAGTTGGATCCCTGACTTTTTAAATTTTAAAGGACTTTCCTTTGGCATTGAAAGGGCACACAGAGCTCTTGGGAAACCTGCCACTAACTCACACTCTCCTCCTAGGTCAATAATTATCAGATTTCTTTCATACTTGGACAAGGAACTGATTTTAAGATCTGCTTGGTGGAAGGCACCTCTAAAATATAAACAGAACCTGATAAGATTTGATAACAACTATTCATCTAGAATAATGGAACAAAGGAAAAAAGTGTCGCCAATGATAAAGTTTCTGAAACAAAATAACATCAAGGCACAACTTGCATATCCAGCTAAGATAAGAATACTGTATGCCAATGAGATGAGGACTTTTATTGACTTAGAGGAAGCCTCTTCATTTATTAAAACTAATAATGTGATTACTTTAACAGAAGATATGGATTGGATGTCACCGTCTCTCAAGAGAACAAAATAAACAAATGTCTGGACAGATGTCAAAAAGAAGAAGCAAAAGACTGATACTGTTACAGTCAAATCTCTCAAAGCATCTACTATGATATGAATTGTTTTAACATTACTTTAAAGGACCAATTTTACTGCTTGGAATTTTAAAACAGAGGTAATTAACTACTAGAATCTTTATCTATATTTTTTGAAAATAGATGACACATGAGAGTTTTCACATTACCTCAGGAATGTAAAACAGGGTACTTTTCTTTCACAGAAGGAGGGTTATATAGCACATAAAATATTTATACTGTAAATCAACATAGATAGTCTATGTGTATTTTCACTTAATTTACTCCTTTCTTTCTCTCTTCTCTCTTTTCTCATTATTTATTTTAACTGCATCTTGTCTCCCTTTCTAAATTCTCTCCTATTTACTATACTAACATAGTCTGTATATATTTAATAACTCACTATCTCTAGTTTTAAGTAGACTACTTGGAATAGTGAACTTAATTAATTGTTATTACAATATTTATTAGATTAATGATAGTCACTGTTATGCTTATTGAGATTACGGACATGTTTATGATTAACTCTGAAATGTTTCATTCATGTACATATGTCCTTTAAATGATTTCCTTTTAGTATTAACAAATACATAAAAAAAAAGGAGGGAAAAATGTACTGTTGGTTAAGAGAAGTGAAGCTTTCTTCACATTCTATTTGCATTGCCATAGCAACAGTAAACAATTGCTGTAGTTTCTAAGGACATTGTGAATCTGTGAAGTGCATTTAGCCTCACGGATAACAATAATAAGAAAAAGTAATGTTTAGTTATTAAAATGAAAAACAACCTTAACACGTCCCCGGGATTCATAAAGCTTGGCGCAAGGCCGGCGTTAGGCTTGCGCCGACCGTGTGGCGTGAAGATGGTGCAGTAGCGCCAAATGCATATTAATGAAGATGCACTGCCGCCACAGCCACATACATAGGAAAGGAGCACGAGTGCATAGGGCGTGTCGAAGTGCCGCACAGAGGCGTGGAAATGTCAGCTGTCGATGTGCAACCTAAAATGCTTGCATATAACAATTTGCAAGCAATAGTAATCACATCTGTCAGTGTCCGTGGATACTGAAATGTATGCAAAGCATGTAAGACAGTTCCTGCGAACATAAAATGAAGAAGCAAACACAAATGCATGGTAGGGAATAACGGGTCCCTATCCCTCGAACAAATGACATTGAAAACCATGTGCCCATAGTCCAACGCAGTGTAGATAGTTATACCAAGTGGAAGTGAAACGCATCATGTTAGCATGCCACCAATAGGCACATCCAGCACAATGGTCAGGGTCACCAGCTGACCCATATTGTGAGGGAGAGTACACAGCTGGGCAGATGTGTCCATAACAAATCCACAATAAATGTAAATATCTAGCGACTGTATGACAGAATTATATCCCACAAGGCATGTAATAGTCACATACAATAGGTATGTCCATATTTAACATACCATATGTGACAGGAAATAGAATAAGCATGTAAACGAAACAGAAGGAGCATATAAACTGCTACAACAATAAGGCAACATGTAGGCTTAAAGGAACAGTATTATCCATAGCGTTGACTGTGGGTACATGTTGCCCAGTACAATCGGATATGTGTCCGGAATATATCCCATTCTGGACATAGGAAAAGGTGGAATCCTACCAATGATCAGAACAGTCGGCCAAAATTTGCACATCTGCGGTCCAAGCCGTACTTGTCAGGATGTGTCACAGTTGAACGGGTATTACCCAGGTGTACCAACCATGTCATGAAAGTTAAGTATGGACATGTACCTATGTGCGTGATGTATAGCATGTGGAAGGTGAAACATGCCAGGGTAGTCCACACAACCATACAAGTACCTGACATATTTAGTGTATGCAATGTGGTACCTTGACCGTGTCATGGGCCATCAACCAAAGCAGTGATGGATGGAGTGTCAGGAATATGTGTGTGTGTGGGGGATGGGTAATGGTATAATCCTCAAAGGCGAGACAGTGTCGTATGCAAAATAGGTGCACTGGAGGTGTATGAGGGAGCAGCGGGTGAAGCAGAAAGAAACACAAAGAACATGTATACACATCTGCAATACAACCAGACAGGCCATACTGTAGAACACAATCCCACAAACATATGAATATTAAAATGTGCGATACAAATGTACAGAAATGTCATCAGCACATACCCACAGATTGGTCCTGATGGAACTTGCCAAATCAAATGCAATACACCTGGATGCATAATGGAATACCCAGCATCTCCTCCACAGCACACAACCCGCCCCCATACCTGAACGTCCACCAAATCCAGCCGTACTTGGCCTACTAGTTTGGCACAGCCACATCTACACATAGTGACCACTACTCATATGTAGTAGGCAGTGTCACCCTAGGTAGTTTCAGGACTGCAAACTATGTATCCCTTGCATGTAAAATCCCCAGCACATTTTCGTAACGCCAGAAGAATGGTTGGTATCGGTCTTGTTAAATTTTTGGAAATCCCTCATGGGATAAGTAACCTGTGTAAACATTAGAATGGGTATCAAGACACGATGTCCAGTCCTGTAGACATCTGGACACAAGTTGGAATGTGCAGTAGTGGTGCACGAAACTGTCCAGCCCTAGATAGTCATGCAGAACCTACTACCCAGGATCAAACACCTGCCCGTGACGCACATGTCCCGACACGAATAATCAAGAGAATATATTGCACACATTCGCATAGTGACACATGGAAATAGGGTGATGAAGGCACTGACATAAACAGGACACCCCCTGATCCACTGTGTGAGGGACAGTTACTGTGTGGGTAGGTGTGTCCTGACCAACAATGATACAATGTCAAATGTCCTGTGATTGTAGGAAATAACTAAGTACCATACTGCATGTAACAGTTGCCTAAAGTGGTCATGTCAGGATAGAAAATACATAATTCGTACAAGAAACAGACTAACAACTAAAGTGCTAAAGGTATAGGCTCACAGCTAGGAAACCAATGAATGTTCTAAACCTGCACTGACCATGGGTATGTGTTGGCCTAAACAATCTGGTGTCCCCAGAATATATCCCAACCTGTACATATGACAATGTGTCAACCCTACCAATGGTCAGAGCATTCACACAATAACTGGCCAGCCTCTTAATCACTCACAAAGCCAGTGACCTTTGGAGGAAAGGTGTTGAATGAGAATGACTACTGACAACAATGAAGAATAACAGACGTATTTAACTGCAGAAAATTAGTAGTAATACGAATCTGTCAACACGTTCCAAGTCAATAGTACTAATATGGTAGAAGTGTATGTGATTGTCCCTGATTTGTCATAGCCTTGTCCCTGTCACTGTAGAAACTAGTCCCCGAGTATCACAGAGGTCCGTACACATATGTACACCAACCAACTGTCACATCTGTTGACAGGATTATTGCATACCTGTAGTAAATTTATAACTGATGTCCAGAATAATATTCATTGTATCTACAAATGAATGAAATAGCCAAATGTGAAGGGAAACTTGTGGAATCTCCCCCCACCCTGTATTATGTAGTGGAACCACTTCTCACCCTATATTATGTAGCGCCGACCTAATAATGTGGTCAGAGGTGCCCAAACACCTGCGTCTGTAAACACAGGTAGAATGTTAAAATCTGAACTAACTCTGTCCATGTGCTACATCTGATATTTGAACAGCACCAGAGCAGTTCTAGTCACCAGTCGGACAAGCCTAAACCAGCACATGAACACCCTGACAATCAAACACGCGTATGTTCGAGAACTATAAGTGTAGGAGTTCTGAATATCCTTGGAGTGTGTAGACATGCAGCACGGGTCCAGAGCAGTAGGAAACAGGGAATGTCAGAAGTGTAGTACTGCTGTTTTCCCAGCAGGAGAATGGATGCCTGCTGTGTAAGGCAAGCGGTGAGGCGTATGTCAGAGTAGCTATGAACCATGGGTATACATATAAATGATGCAGAACAACAATAGTGTAGTGGTTAGAGCATATATATATATATATATATATATATATATATATATATATATATATATATATAGATAGATAGATAGATCTGTGTATAGACAAATATCCACAGACATAACAGAAATATGCAATTTTATATATATATATATATATATATCTAATGAACGCCGAAAGACGAAAGCAAACATAAGGGTTGTGAAGGGAATCTAGAGCAAGTAAGGTATTATAAAGTGCTCATAGTGTATATCAGATAAAGTTGCACAAGTGTGAGTAGAGCACCGCTATTCACACCAGAGGCAGGGTTATACCAGTGGCCATAACATCATTGAAGTGCTACATCAACATTATACACAGATGGAATGTAGTACATGTTGCGACCACCTACACTTATAACCCACAAATCGTTCGTAATCCATAACACCAGGAAAGGCACGTATGTGCAAATATGAATGGATGGTGAGCCTGTGAATACACGAGGTGGTACAAAATGTGTGTAGGGCCCCAACACTCTGGAGAGGGCAATGTGTAAAGGTGTGTCATGGCTGTGATATCAGGTGTATAATGGCTGTTATGTGTGGAAACTCAACACGGGTGTGCTGGAGAAACTATGGATATGCGATTATGGACACAGGAGTGCTAGGGTATGTTGCGCCAGTTGCAATGGAGCGGCCCGTGGAGATCAGCTAGTACGTAGGTGCGATTCCCAGATAGAGCGTCGTCTGCGTGGAGACATGCGTGAATGGGCTTATCGTTGTCGGACGTTGTGCGTCAAGGCTGGCAGCCCAGCACGTAAAACCTGAATGCCACCCATGAGCGGAATGGAGTTCTGCTGTGACAACCCCAAACCGGGAAAAGCAGAAAGACACAACTACATGCAGACATCAATATGTTGATGTACAATCTCAGTAACACAAACACTCATTCTATTAACATTAATAATATGAATGTGCACAGAAACAAACACAGTAGCAGGAATAACAGGCTGCGCATACGATTAATAGGTCGAATGACACTGTATCACATCACACTTATCAGCGGCACCCCAGACATGAAAAACTTGTGATATCTGTCCGCTGTATAACGTGCAGTATACTGATCACAAGTTCACCGGAGTGAAGTGTCGGTGTCATAATGACTAAGGCAATAGTATGCTGTTGAAGCAGAGATATAACCCAATACGCATGTGTAAGTGTCTATGTCTGGGAAATGTATAGGTTAACAGACACACAGATGTATATATAGATAAAAAAGTATATCTATATATATACATATATATATATATATATATATATATATATATATATATATATATATATATATATATAGTTATATACACATATACATTTATACAGATATATATCTATATATCTATATATATATATATATATATATATATATATATATATATATATATATATATATATATATATATGTATACACACACACACACACACAAAGATATACTACAGATATAAATAGATAGATATATATACACAAACAACAGGTATTGATATATACACATACACATACACACAAAACAAATATATATGTCATTGTAGATATACACATGTACATAACTAGGTTACTTTACAGCAATTAGGGGTAACATATATACAGCCTGGGCATATGTGACTGGGAGGTCCAATAAATAAACGTTGTACCCCCCACACCACCCAGCTAGGCTGGTCAGACATACAGACAGGCAATAAAGATTACTACACTGCTGCTGTCCAAAACACCGGCAGGAAAGTAGCAGTGGGAGAGATCTGCAAGGTCTACACTTTAAACATGGATAATGGTGTCCCTTGCGGGACCCCAAAAAGTCAGTGTACATGTCAACCTGTTGTCATCGATGTGAGCAGGATGTAGGTGTACATGGAACAGTAGGTTGTGCAAGTGTGATAATACATGGGTTGACAAAACGTATGAAGTGTCCTGAGACAGGGAGCGTGGACAATGTGTAGGGTGTGCTCATACCCCAGCTGCACTCACAGTAAGTATATGTCATGAGTGCTGTAGAGGGGTGCCAGGTAGGTGGACCATGGGTATGCAATAATGGGCTTACGTGTGCAGGTGCTGATTGGCAGAGATGTAGTAGGCCCGCCCAGTGGAAGTCATTAATATTCCTTTGTGGGCATAGCAGATGCCTATACGTCCCAAACCTGAAGAGCACATCTACCGGATAGTCTGTAAACCATCGGGGGAATACATAGAGACCAAATCAGTGCCGTGTACCCGATTATCATGGACATCCATAGTTATGAATCAGAATGTAACAAAGTCCAAATAAACACTTCCAGAACTAGTGATATTAGGTGGACAGGTGGCGGGATACAGGTAATGACAGATGACAACATGTATGAGTCATAAACGGCATGCACCTCGACAAACATGAATGAATACATATGCTCTGTGACTGTCAATGTGTCTGGTTAATAGAACCAATCATCTAAATGTGTCCCACAGGGTGTTATGCAGTGTTCCTGATACAATTTTCATTCTCCCCCATTGGTATGTGAGGTCTGCTAGTGACGGAAAGTGCATAATTTGATGACCACCTCAGGTAGATGATAGCATAGTAGATGAGGTTCCACACCCGTACGCCTTTGAGTGACACACCCGTCTGGGCAGTTGTATCCTGCAAAATGAATGTTATGGCACATGGCCTGTGAGTTTGGGAAAGGAGGCCATATATTGTGTGTAGTGGTGTCAGAATTTAATTTGTTGTATCAGAAACAGCTACATGTAATAGGAAACAGTATTAGCAATTATAATGCTACAAGAGTAACCTTAACGTATGCAAACCGTGGAAGTATTCAGTTTACAACTGGCTGTGGGTATGTGTTGCCTTGACACATGTGATAGCTCTACATATAGGATCTATAGGGCCGCCACCATCCTGAATGGCAAAAGTGGGACCTGCTCTGTAGAAATGTCAGACGTACCAGGGCAGAACATACCTACAGCAATGCATAGTACTGCAATATACATATCAGCACAAATCAAAGCATAGTCTAGCAGCTGTAAAGTTGCTTATGCTACTATATATAACATATCGACGTGTCAGGTATACAAGACCTGTAACAAGCAACCACTACAGACATGTAGAATATGAGAATGTCCCCTAATCAGGACAGTTGCAATAGCTAGAGTATCATCACATGACATATGCCTAATGAGGGACTGTCTCATGCGAAGTGCGAAAGGTGTTATTCCTACAGTCTCCCGTCGTGCAATCTGAAAGGTGGAAAATGTACAGTAGGTATGTGGTAGCATGACTCACTGGACAGCTGCATTAACAAAATCATATTCACATGTCAACATTGCAGAGTATTGGTTCCCATGTATCAGGCAGATTGGAGCAGATCATATGAGGAACACGCATATAATATGATTACATCACTGGACAAGCCGTCGGGTCTGTACAGTCGAACGCCTGCCATCGCCAATTGGTTAGACATACCTGATACTGTAGTCATGTAGTCCAATGTAATATGCATCACAAGGGATTGCACACACCCAGCGTGAGTGACAAATGTAAGCAGAAATTTTGGTGAGCGAGCGGCTGTAAGCGTGTTTGTCTACCAGTATGCCAGTAGTGCACTGTCAAAGAAATGTGAAGTCTAAATGGGTAAAAGGTGCTGTAACCAGAGATCAGCAGTGCTTAACACTGTACAAACCCATGCACAACTGCTCCCACCTGCTGGAATGTGCCTTACCCAGTCCGCATCCAAAGGCATCGGTCTGTCTGCAAACAAAGAACCTCCCTATTCACGTGTTGGTAGCAGTACCCTGTGCACATAGCTCATGTGAATTAACAATAGACCATGGCATATGTACAGATAATAGACCACACACACACACCATGCAGCGCAGTCATCCAACAGTATAGCAATGTACTGACAGATATGTCCGGACCACTGGTGTATGCATGCCTGGCTGTCCTGTGTGTCAGTGTGTGAGCATGCCCAGTATGACTGTTACGCATGTTGTCAACCGACATTACCGTCATACCATTATGTGTGTGAGCATGGCAAGTATGGACAACTGTATTACATGTGTCACATGTCCAGATAGTCAGTACTGTGTTGCCGACCCCTCCATTCTACACAGACAGGTGTCATGCTGTGTCTGCAGGGTAGCTAATGGTCATGTGGCATTGACAGTTGCTACATGTCTGCATAGCATGGGGGGACATCCAACCGCATCCACAGTCCTACACAGCACTGTGGGTGGCGCACATGACTCTCACATGTGTAGGTTGGATGGGGGCGGCACAGCTGACAATTGTACACATCTGCCGCTACTGTACTGGTATGCCAAGTACTCCATGTTAGTGTGTGTGGACCTACCTAAATTGCCGGTTGGAGGGATACCAGTGTACGTCAGATCCCAGTGTTAAATACCAGCACAGTGGTATTGGATGTCCTAGCTTTCACAACCTACATCAAACCGCCTGGCCTGCTGTAGTCTGTGTGTGTCTTTGGGTGTTGGGGTCATTCATTGGGCATATCCATAGGCCATTGTATATCATTTGTCTGTATTGGTCCACACCTGCCCAGCTGCATGGAATGTGTGTGGGCTGTACAGACACACATGATGTTCAGCCCATAATCTGCAATGGGTTAGGACACCCTGTGTACTACTGGCTACCATTGTGACCCCCATATGTGCTACAGATGTCATGGTGCCACTATGGACGTGTACTGTCTGCTGCCCTAACAGTCGGCCATCAAAGTCTCTTGTATGCTCACATACATACCATAGCAATGGGTAAATACACATACTAATACAACTGCCAATTTTTAGGTCGATAGACATACCCTGGGGTGTTCTGGACCCGAGGATGGTGCTGGAGGGCTGCCAATGTCGGATGCACACAGTGCACCTCCTATACATGGCCGAGCACAGGTAGTGTCATGTTTGGCATCCATGGTACTGTGTGCGGGTCAGAGAGGGGACATCTGTGGGTACCTACTGTGTCAGTGCATATGCCTTGTGTTGCCTCTTTGCCAAGGGCAGGTCATACTGTGCATGGCCTTTCGCCGACTGGGCCCTGCTCAGGTAGTTCCTTTGCCAAGTCACACTGTGCCTGTACAGGCCTTGGCAGTGGTGTTGGGCCATGTGGCCCTGCCCCATGCTGTTCCTGCAGCAGCTGTTACTGCAGGATCAGAATGTGTAGCATAGCAAATACCATAACAAATTGTGTGCATGTAGCTAGTGATACCAGAATCGTGAACTGAGCATCCCAAACACATGCTCAATTACATGTCTTGCCTGTGCATCCGCCTCATTATGGTGTGAGTGTTCAGGTATGTGTGCATTGCTGCTGGGTGTCATCAGCCACGACACCAGTGGTTACCCAGCATCTCCCACTAGGACACTGTAGGGGATGTCCATATTGGCAAGGGTGTGGTACAGCTGTGTCAGAAGCCATATATCGGAATCATCATAGCTTCCAGGGCAGACAGCACACACATTCAATCTAATGCCCTGGCCATCGCATATGGCCAAGCTGTTGGAGGGTATGCCCCTGCAGTGACTGTAGGCCCTACCCCACTCACCGGGTGGTGCTTTGATATGTATTTGTGTGCAGGCTATAGCACTCAGTACCCCAGGGTAGTCATCCATGTGGTTGAAGAGATGCATATTGCTGGTCTACTAATCAAGTGTGTTGAGGACATGTACGTGCTCACTAGCATGTGTTGACATGGCGTCTGTGAACTGGTGCAATACTCTGGATGCAGATGCCTGTGAGATCCCCATGATATCCCCAGTTGTGCTGTGTGAGGTACCTGTGGCTAGTATACCCAGGCCAACACATACTGTGGTATCCACTGTGATGGGTTTCCCTCAGCCTGTTTGATGTGTCAGGTGTGGCAGGCACAGGTCAACAAGCTGCTGTAGGAGGTCTCTGTCCACCCCATAGTGCTCCACCATCCCCAGCTCATGTAGCCCCTGGTAAGTCACCCTGGGTCTATAAAGTCTTATGTCACACCAGTAAGGGATGTTCGGCAGCATACACATCCTCACTGCCCTCAGCCTCCTGCACATGTTGGTCTATGTTGCCTGCTGCAGCCCTTCTCATTTGGTTGGACTGTGTCATGAAATGTCCCTGCAGGTATACACCGGTGGTGTAGAGTGCGGAAGAAATCTGTGTGTTTGATGCTTACTCACATTACCGTACTGTTCAGGTGTGGGCTGGCCATGTCATTTGCTGATTGTGCTGATCATCACCTGTTTGTGCAGCCTGTACACCCTGACTACCACACCAATGCTGTTGTCTCTCCCAATGTCACCAGGCAGGTATAGACACACCCTTAGCTTAGGCATGCTAAGGCAGGAGCACTCGCGAGGCACAGTTCTGCAATGTACGTACAGTATGCCTGCCCCCCTCCCATTCTGTCAACTATATTCAAGCCCTGCACCCGGCTAACTACACACATACACTCCAGGTATCTGCATCACACCCTGGGGATAAATAGGATACACTATTGTCAACCTCATCTGCATAGTATAGTCTTCTAATGAATAGTTAAATGACCCATACCGAATCTCCAAATTAATAACCACTGCTTAGTGTTGCTCAGATCCATACACAGCTGGTAACAGGTGCCTTACTATCACCATAATCGATGTCCCATGGTCTTCCCAGCAACAAAATAACCGGTGTCTACATGACTACAACCCGGGACTCTGCACACAACAGACGATGTGCATTACCACTACGCCATGGCAGATATACATACATCCCAGGTTATCACGTACAGATCATCCGGCACAAATATTCAATAGTGCTGGTGTCCCCAGACATATATGTTTACATCTATGTCTATCTCTGTATATCTACATATATCATATATATTATTTGTATACATATATACATAGATATACATACACACATATACATGTACACACATATGTAGATATTGCATTTATATCACAACAGCGGACCACATGACAGCAAAGCATTAGAAAGGCATGAAAAGGAAACTACATGTGCCACCTGCATCATGTAGTGTTGTTACTGTCAAGGCATGTGTGTTCTGTTGCGTCACATGGGTCAGACTGTATTAAGGGTAAGAGTAGGGCTGCTGACATTTACTCACCAGACCTATTGGCGAATGTATGTGTTGACAACCCAGTGTCTTGGCAGAATATGTGGGCTGTGGACACTATATAGGTCAGCAACAAAACACACTGAACACATCCCGCAGCTAGCCACCCACAGATATCAACACATAGGGTATAACTGCCAAACACACACACTTTCCATGCCTTGGAATCGAGCACCTACCTGTCTAGTCTACCACACTACAGCATTACGCAGTAACAGAACGCGCTACTGAGTTTCAGCATCACCGCACTCCCAGAGTCATACTTCTAGGTGGATGACATCATCAGCAAAGGCAAAGACGTCAATAGGGAATGTATGGAGAGGGAGCCATCTAAAAGCATTACTCTGTCTCCAGGCAGCTGGAAACACACACACACTTGGCAGAGTCAGGAGTTGAACATACACCTAACTACCTTATCATACTACAGCATTACGCAGTTACAGAATGCGCTACCAAGATTACTGGTACACAGCACTCCTAGAGGCATACTTTTAGGTGGATGACATCATCAGCAAAGGCAAAGACGCCGATAGGAAATGTATGGAGAGGGAGCCATCTAAAAGCATTACTCTGTCCCCAGGCAGCTGGAAACATACGCACATATACACACACACACACACACACTTGGCAGGGCCGGGTGTCGAACATACACCTAACTACCGTATCACACTGCAGCATTATGCAGTTACAGAATGCGCTACCGAGATTACTGGTACACAGCACTCCCAGAGGCATACTTCTAGATGTATGACATCATCAGCAAAGGCAAAGACGTCGATAGGGAATGTATGGAGAGGGAGCCATCTAAAAGCATTACTCTGTCCCCAGGCAGCTGGAAACACACACACACACTTGGCAGGGCTGGGAGTCAAACATACACCTAACTACCTTATCACACTACAGCATTACGCAGTTACAGAACGCGCTACCGAGATTACTGGAACACAGCACTCCCAGAGGCATACTTCTAGGTGGATGACATCATCAGCAAAGACGCAGATAGGGAATGTATGGAGAGTGAGCCATCTAAAAGCATTACTCTGTCCCAAGGTAGATGTAGACAAACACATGGCAGTGATGTGAGTGGGACAACTGCCTATCTAGGGAGCACTATTACAACACTACATGGATATGAGATGAGCCACAGACAGTACACCCTTCAAGACAGTCCCAGTGTGTTCAGTGTAGGAATCCATCCTGACGTGGGGTATGGACATCTGTTGGGATGTATGGACATGGCATGTCAAAAGCATAACCGACACAAGGTAGTGGCACCCCCAGTGTGTTGGGAAATGTACTGGTATTCCACTACAGGATATGGAGCCAGCATCACAGAAATAGGGGA